>NW_022987237.1:22810-101627 GCF_010094035.1 Trematosphaeria pertusa | reverse complement strand
AGTAGATCTAGAAACTTAGTAGAGCGCGTTAGTTAGCTCTCTAGCGCTCGCGATGCTAGAGATGTAGCTAGCTAGTATATAAAGAGGTAAGAACCTAAGATTAAATTCTCTAGTAGTAATACACTTAAATTACGTATAATTAGTATTATAGAGAAACGCGTCGCGCGTTAAACTAGCGTAGTAGGTAGTATCTAGTTTCTAGAGTAGGTTAATTACGCTTATAGTTACTAAATTTTAGCGTCTTTTTTAGCTAGAGTAGTAGCCTATGTCTAATATCTTGCGTATATATTATCTCTCTTAGCAAGAGCGTTAGTAGCAATCTAGTAATATATATAAATTTATTGTTTATATACCTATTATATATATAATTAGCTAACTATTTTATTAATAATTTTAGCTAGCATTTCTAGAAAGAGCTCTTAAAGCTCTTTAGTAGAGGTAGAAAGTATATATAAACCTAAGGCTAATAATAGCTCTAGTATTACTAAGCTCTAGTAGAGCCTTATAAGCTTCTAGTTAAAGTTATTATTCTAATTCTTATTAGTTATTACGTTGTATTACTAAATAGAGTTTTTATAGTAGAAATATTAATTAGTATATTCTACTAGCAGGTTTGCTACTCTAGATTTAAGAACTATTAGAGTAAAGAGGTATTATAGAGCTAAGGTTCTGCCTCTAGATTAGCTTCGCGAGAGTTCTTCTATAGTGTTTAGATTTATTTAGCTTTTTAATTAAGAAAGAAGTAAAGAGAGGAGGTATTTAGCTACTAGCAGAGTAGTAGGTTGTTAATTTTTTATAATTTATAAAAAAGAGGGGGAAGTTTCTATACGTAGAAGTTCTATAGAAGTTCTCTTATATATAAAGCTCTTAATAGCTCTCTTTAGCTTAGTACTAGTATCTTTCTACTACTAACTAGATTCGCTAGTAGTCTTATATAGCGCTAAGAGGTAAGCAATTAATTAGTACGTTAATAGATTCTTAGAGTAAGCAACTAGGCTTTTATAGCTCTAATTCTTAGTATAGCTATTAGTAAACGCTTCTTATAAGGCTACTTAGTTTAGCCTAATATTATACTACTATCTCTAGCTAAAGAGGTAATAACCTTTAGATAATATAAGGGCTAGGTCTATAGTCTCTACTACTGTAAGCGCCTCTAGAACACCTAGCTAGGTAAGTTAGCTATAGGTAGTACTATCTTTACGAGCTATAAGAATAAGAGGTGCTAGCAGAGTAGGTTAGGTTAAATTTAGCTATCTAAAGGTTAGGAGTTAAGAAAAGGCTCCGAGAGGCTCTATATACAGAGGTGCCGAGCGCCAAGGCGCTAGGTCAGGTCACGTGATAAGATTACGTGACCCGAGGTCATGTGACCCAAGGTAAATCCCCGAACCGGACCGTCACACTGTGATATGCTGTACTATGCTGTGCTGTGCTAGGCTTAGACTTGGCCAGGGCTCGTGAAAGTAAAACGATACTCGGGAGAGGAGTTTAGTTCACTAAGGGGAAGGGGAAGTCATAACTAGCGTAAATTTTGTTACTGAAGCTACACTTCGAGTCGCTGCCACCGATGGATATAGTAGCTCTTTCAGCAATGTTGTCTCCCTTTTATAGGGATTCCTTCAGCAACAGAGGCAGAATAAATTGTAGCCTCTTAGTACCCCTTTAAAGACCTACCTTGTCCATGCTATTTTGCTTCATCGCCGCAATCTCCCCAGCTCGACGCACCCTCGCAGATCAACGCACTCGAACGAATAAACAAACAAACAAATAACCCCTAGTCCTATCTCCAAACGCAACCACCACTCACCCACCGTGGCGCCCCACCCCTCCCCCTGGCCGCTCGAAGGCCACCCTATCCTCCACACCTCCTTCTCTAAAAACACGCACCTCACCGCTCTCCTGCACGACCAACACGCCTCTGCAACTGCCACCCAACACTCACCTCTCACCTACACACCCATCAAGCAGCATGCGCTCCCAGAAACCATCATCCTCCAAGCATCCCACTGCCTCACCATCCCCCTCCACCCCCCAGAATCCTCCATCCCCCAATCCCCCACACACATCCACCCCCTCTTCGCCCTCTCCCACTGGGACCACACAGGCCTGCCCGCCTCCCTCGTCAGCTCAGCGCACACCCGCATGCAACCCGCGCTCGCGCTCGCGACGCAGTGGCTCACGCACGCCAGCCTGCGCGGGTGGTGGATCCACGCACTATACGGGCGGTACAGCATCGATTCCAGCACGGGACGGCGCACGCTCGCCCCCGACGAGTCTCGGGAAGCGGATCTCGACACCGCGGCGAGGGATCTCGAGGATGCGTTTGCAAGGCTGGCGGGGGTGGTGCGGTTTTACTGGGCGCCGGTGGAGAGCGGCGATGCGGTGACGAGCGTTAATAAGTGGTGGGCGCTTGGGCGGATGGCTGGTAGTAACGACGACGACGACGAAGGCGGTGGAGGTGATGGCGAGGCGTGGATAGCGGCTGCAGAGCGCGCACCCGTCGCGCCGGTAATCGGTGTCCCGACGCTGTTCTTGTACCACCTGCTCTCGCCGCGCGGAGCGTGCTTAGCGGGCGGCGCATGCAGCGAGCTGCGGCTGCAATTCCACATCGCGAAGATTCTCGTGCACGAGGTAGCGCACGCTTTCTTCCTCATGCTGCACGGAGACGTGCCAGAGCCGTACTTTTCCCCGGGCGACTACATGCCCGAGGCGGGCTACTCGTGGCAGGAATACGTCTTCGGCGGAGACGTGTCATGTTTCCCGCTGAAGCGGAGCTGCGTCGGCGCGCTGCTCGCCGCCGAGTGCGTCGAGATGCATGCGTTCCCCGGCATCGGGGTGCCGGTGGACATGGGCTGGGTGGAGCGCTGGTTTCTGGCGGCGACGTGGGAGAGTGTCAGGAGCAGTGATATCGAGGAGCTTCGACCCCTTTTCGCGGGAATGCTGGGGAGGAAGTATGCCGGGCTGATATATGCGGATCGGTATATTGGCGAGAATAGGCAGTGGGCGCGCGTGCTGTATCGCGGCGGCGAGCCGGTTGCGGTGCGCGGGCTGGTGCTACCTGGAGCACCGTTGCCGCTGAGGGAGGGGGGCATGAAGGTGAGGAAGTGGCTGAAGAGGATACCGCCAGGGGACACGGTGGCACAGTGGTGGAAGAGGGTTTCGGATGCGGATGTTGGGAGGGCTGTGGCGGATGGGTTTGCGGCAGAGAATTTTGTGAGGGGGAGGAGTAGATTGTATCGCGGGTTGTGTTATGATGGCGAGGGAGAGATGGGGGCTGTAAAGGTGATTCGGCGTGTCCATGTAGGAGGGATAACTGGGGGGGCGGAAGGATGAAGGGTAGGGAAGACTGGCCTGCCTATAACAAGACTGGACGTTCGTGGCTGACACGATTGTTCTGAGGAGTGCGCCCGTGAAGCCTCAGGTTCGGCAGTCGGTGCCCAACGAGAGTTTGTGCCCGTCCCAAGTCGCTCCCAAGGTTGAGATCGTTCTCAAAGCTGGAATCGTTCCCAAGGTTGAAATCCCACGCCCAACAAACGGATTTTCCTCTTCTCTCCCCTTTCTTTCCATTCTTCTCTCTCTCCTCGGCTCGTAACCCGGGTATAAACTTCTCCATCTCCCACCACGCTGCTCTGCTCCATCTTCATCGCCCCTTCTCTGCTCCTGCTATCCTTACCATCCCCCTCACCCCTCACCATCTCCCCATTCCTATCCCCCATCCGTAAGATGCACCTCCACACCCCCTCCGACCTCTCACAGCATGACTACACCATCCCAGACCCAACGCCGCAATCCAGTCTCTGTAGCAGCCACCCCGACTCATCCTCCTCCTCCTCCGCCATCACCTACCGCATAATCCCCGGCCCGCTCATCACCCACACCCACCTCGACTCCTGCGCCACGAACTTCTCCCAGCACTACGGCGTCTGGAGCATGCACGCAGCGCGAGAAATAGGTCCCTGGGCTAGAAAAGGTACTGCCCCACCACCTCTCCCTCTCCCTCGCCGAGCCGCGCTAACTCTCCCCCGCTCCCCCAGGAAACCCAGTCCGCATGAGCGCCGCGCGCCTAGCCCAACAGTCCCTCCCTCCAGGCGCATCCAACACGCTCGTCTGCGCGCTAACACCGCAGGGCGAGCTCGTCGGACACTGCTTCGCGAGCTGCTGGCGGCACGATGGCGAGGGGGAGCGCCGCGTGTGGTGGATCGCGCAGCTGCTGGTGGTGCGCGGGTGGAGGGGGAATCGGGTGGGTACGAAGGTGCGTTTCCCCAACCACTGCTATTGATGCTTGCGTGCTTGTCGTCGTCGTCGTCGGAAGAAGAAGAGGATGACACTAACAAAGGAAACAGATGCTCCAAACCCTCACCCAACACTACGACATCGGCATCGGCACCAGCCACCAGCAGCAGCAGCAAAAAGACGTCATCGGCGTCCTAACCACGCACCCCTACACGCTCTGCGCCCTCCTCCGCGTCTTCGCCCGCGGCATCGAAACCCTGCCCTCCCGCGCAGACTACTCGACCAACCCCACCGGCGACGGGCACACCCCGCTACCGCTCGAAGTATGTGGACCGCTGATGGAAAGCTCCCCAGTGAACTATGTCCGCGACGCGGTACCTTGCCCGGGCACGCTGTCAGCCAACACGCGCTTCTACGTCGACCACGCGGAGCCCGACGCGGCGCTGCGGAGTGTGGTGAGCGGGAAGAATAAGCTGCTGCGAGGGGGGTGGGAGTGGCCGTTTGGTGAGCTTGGGGAGGGGTGCGAGTATTTGTGCGTGCTGGAGTATGCGAGGGATGAGGGGGGTGCGGTGAGGCCGCGGATTCTTGGAGGAGGGGGGTTTTTTAAAGGTATGTATACGCGCGAACGAGCTGGTGCGGCGCGTCCTGCCCGACGTGCTACGCCCGCCGACGATGATTTCGTGTGCTCAGGTTGATAGGGATTTTCGCGATACTGCGCCGTGTACTTCGGGCGATGCTGGATATGATCTTGGCTTGTTTCCGCGGGCGACGGCGCAGCCAGACGGCGAACAACCCGTCTTCGAAGCGCAAAAGCTCCTAATCGAGAATAGACAGAGCGTCGGCGCGTGCATAGATCCGAAGCCGTTTCCTGCCGCGCTGCGTGTGGTTTACGCGCCACTGGGTCTGCCGGAGGAGCTGGGGGCGTGGTGGGAGTTGAAGGGGTGGGCGGAGGCTAATTTGGGTAGGGATGCGAGTGTTGGAGCGAGGATAGGTGTGTTGCAGGCGCTGCATTATTGGGAGCTGAGACGGGAGGCTGTGTTTTAGGGTATTGGGTTTGGCGCTGGGAGAGGCGAGATGGTGGGAGCGGAGGGTGAGGATAGTTGTAGGGAGAGATGTTCGTCGGGGGAAAAGGGGGAGTTGTGTTTGGAAAGCGACATGGACTCAGACAGAGACAAGAGTTGAAGAACTAGGAAAGAATGTATTTTGTCTTCAATTCCCTGCTACCAGCTTGCTTATCTGCTGCGTGGAGATGCTGAGGCCCGGCTTCTTTTTACAACCCGACCGGAAGGTGTCGTCGACATGACCTTGCCTTCTGAAACCGCATAAAGCCCCTTGGCATGTCGCGCTTGCTGTAGGAACCTTTGTCCACGGAAACGTCTTTGGGCGACGTCGACGTGGTAGAGTGCTCGAACCCAAGAGGTCGGTAATAGTCGTCTAGGAAGCACACGTCCGTGATGGATTCTTTCTTCTCTTTCTCTTTCTCCCGGACCTCAAGGTACATGCGCGGTTGTGAAGCGACGCTGCAGGCGAAGACCTGGACAGATGCAGCAGAGCCGAGAGCGTCCAGCAAACCCATGCCGGGAGATCAAAACAGTTCTGCCAAAAGCCGGGTATGAAGAGTGACGCAGGCCGCTGTTGACTAACATTGCATCTTCGACACTCCTCCACCAGCGCGTGTCTGGTCGACGACCGCGCACAACCGGCCGACCGAGCCAGCCATCCAACGTCGCCCCCGCACATCATCTCCCCTCTACAGCTTCGCCCTAACCGGCGCAAACGTCGACCCCCGCCCACCCCCCAGCGCCTCCACAACCTCATCCACCTTCTCCAACACCCACACACACCCCTCATCACTAACCAACCACCTCACACCCTCCTCCTCTCCCGCCCCGCCATCATCCCTCCAACTCCCATCCTCCCACGCCTTCCGCAGCCCAAACACATGGCTCAGCACCTGCGGCCCAACCCCCTGCTGCGCGCGCAAACACGCAATCGCCACCAGGCTCGTCGTCACCCTACCCACATTCCCCCCCGTCGCGCGTGGCGGGTCGCTGAACAGCGCGCCGTACTCGCTGCTGATGATAAACACGGGCAGGTCGGGGTGCGCGTCTGCGAGCTTGGCCTCGAGTTTCTGGCTCAGCGGGCGGTAGATCGAGTCCCAGAGGGCGCGGCCGCGGGTGTTTATCGACGACACGTTGGAGGGGGTGGGCAGGCGCGTGGGGGCGGTGCTGAGGGCGGAGACGATGGCCGGGGGGAGGGAGGCGCGGAAGGCGTTGAGCATGTTTATTGTGCGGGGGACCTGTTTGTTTTGCTGTTAGTATATCGTTGCTTCATTGACCTGAGCGTCATCGACCTGAGCGGTAGGGGTGCTGCTGAAGGAGGAACGTACTCCATTAAACCCAATACATTTCAACCCCACCTCGCGCATCAGCTCCGCGATCGCAACGCCCTCGCTCGCCGGCTTCGCCGCGCTCGCCGAGTTGTACAGCGCGAGCATTGACTCGGGCGAGTTCATCGTCATGGTCGCGGCCGTGGAGAGCGCGAGCCATGAGGGCCGCCCGAGTTTCTGCGCCGTCGCTTCCTGCTCGATTTTCTTGTATATGGCGTCGATGTGGCGCGGTGCTGGGATCGGGCCTGGACGCGCGTGCGCGGCGTTTA
Source organism: Trematosphaeria pertusa (assembly GCF_010094035.1). NCBI lineage: Eukaryota > Fungi > Ascomycota > Dothideomycetes > Pleosporales > Trematosphaeriaceae > Trematosphaeria > Trematosphaeria pertusa. The sequence goes on along the minus strand of NW_022987237.1, from coordinate 94,739 downwards.
TCAGCGCTTTTAGGTTCGGGGCGAGTTTGGACATGGCGGGCGGGGGTGGATGGGTGGGTGGAGCTGGAGGAGGTGTGTGAGCGCTGCTGTGACGGGAATGGGGGAAGGACGGCTAAAGACGCGTCAAAGGAGAACGAATTGTGCAATTGAAGAACTGCGCCCTGAAGTATATACAACGAAGCGAACGGACCGACGGGTGATGTCCGACGGTGGAGGATGCAAGTGAGGAGCTCTCCGAGCCGAGGCGCGCAAATTCCGCGCTAGCGGACTTATTTCTAGTTCCGAGATGCGCTGCTCAGGTACATTTTCTCGCACAACCCTCCTTGCGTTAATATCCTAAGTATCATGTCTCCTTATTCTTCTTCGATGACTACACCGGCAATGAGGGTTTAAAAGCTTCAAGATGGTACAATTACCTATAGTCGACCACTGATTCTCCCCAGCCCTCACAGCGATACCCCTCAGCTAGTATACAGTAGCCAATGAACGTTCATCCTAACCGGTCATTCATCGCAGACGCACACACACACCGATCCCACAGAGAGACAAACAAGAGATCTCCCCATAACGGCACCGAAGTCCTGATAAAAGGTCCTCAAAATGGAGGGTGGGATAGACAGCTTACGCTACCATTTCCAAGCTGACAAACACATACACAAGCCACGCACTACCGCAAGCGGACTGAAGCCGCCCACCACGAGCATGTGCTTACCGATTCCTGACGACATCCATCCATCCCACTATACTTGCGCTGCTATATCTGTATGCATGTCTGTGTATAAAAGCTTGGCTCGTTCAGCTTGGCTCGCTTTGCTCTTGCAATGATCTATCCCATTCTTTCAGGCTAGTCTAGTCAATTTATCACCGCTTCTTCTCCGCCTCTCACGTGAAATTCGCAACCTTGGAATGTCGTCCTCCGGAAAAACAATGCGAGCCTGGATGCTCGATGCACCCGGCACGCCGTCCTCGTTCTACATCAAGGAGATTCCGATTCCTACGCCAGAAGCCGGATGGGTTCTGATCAGGGTGAAAGCGTTCGGGCTGAACAGGAGCGAGCACCACACGCTAAAAGGTAGCTCTCTCCACGACGCATGCCCGACGAACAAAAGACAGCTGATTACTTGCCGCTTGCGCGCTATAGGTCTCGCCTCAGGCGTCATCTTCCCCCGCGTCCTGGGCATCGAAGCCACCGGCGTCGTCGCAGCGGCCCCGGGTGGAGAATTCAAAGCAGGCCAGCAGGTGTGCGCCATGATGGGCGGGATGGGGCGGGTGATCGATGGAGGGTACGCAGGTGCGCCGAAACACCCCCTTTCGCCCCCGCAAGAACCAGATCTGACCCTACTGCTCTTCCAGAGTACACCTGCGTGAAAGCCGAGAATATCATCCCCTTCGCTTCGGACCTCGACTGGTCCCTCCTGGGCGGCGTGGGCGAAATGCTGCAAACGAGCTACGGGTCGCTGTCCATCGGCCTGGACGCGAAGAAAGGCGAGTCCATTCTCATCCGCGGCGGCACGTCGTCCATCGGGATGGCGACGGCCGTCCTGGCTAAGCAGCTCGGTATGACGGTCTTCTCGACGTCGCGGACGGAGAAGAAAACCGACGCATTGAAAAAGGTTGGAGTCGACCACATCATCATCGATGACGGGAATGTTGCCGAGAAGGTCCGCGCTATTGCCCTGGAAGGCGTCGATTGCGCGCTGGAGTTGATCGGGACTGATGCGCTGCCTGATACGCTGAGGGCGTGCAAGGTTAAGGGCGTGACGTGCTTCACGGGTATGCTGTCGAATAACTGGATCGTGAAGGAGTTTTATCCCATGTAGGTTCCGATGCTGCTTCGTCGTGGTTTCTGTCGCTGATGGAACGGCTTTAGCGAGTATCTCCCTCGTGGTGTTCGTTTGACTGCGTACGGTGGCGGTGCTAATGACCTTCCGCAGCATGTGTTGCAGGAGTATCTCGATGCTGTCAAAGCCGGGACGGCTATTGTTCCTATTGATAAGGTCTTCCAGTTCGAGCAGCTTCCTGAGGCTCACGAGAGGATGGACGCTGGCCGCGCTGCCGGTAAGATGGTGGTCATGACGGGCATGTAGTATGATAGCTGGAGCAGTAGAATGCGCGAAATGGAATCGAGAACCGTCCTCTTTGTAGAAAGCTAGCGAGAGGCTCCGTGTTTAACCAGGCCGCAGGCTAACCGACACATTGCACACCCCTTGTAATTCAGAGGTGACGTTGCGTTTTCTCCGCGAGACACTCTCGCAAGGCTACAGCAGATGCACGATGCATTCCTTGGCCCGCTTAAACCAATTCTCATCTGACACCCTGCGAGGATTACCGCTTCTTCGCACAACCGCTTCGTAAGGATCGCCCTCTTGGCCACAGCGTAGGACGTCGACAGAGACCGGCAGAATAATAATTTGGTACGGGTTCTTCCAGTCATCAATATCCTCCTTAGGCCACGCGAGTCCGTGGCCGAGGAGGATGAAAGCTGTATGGTTGGGTAGGGTCCAGGATTCTATTGAGTTCCGTATGGAGGGCTCCGAGGTACAGGCCGCATCCCCAAAGAAATCGAAATCACATGGAAACGCGGCTATAGAGGAGAGAAGGGTGATGATATGGCTAACGTCGACCTTCGGCATGTCATGAAACGCGGGAGGGCGATGGTGGAACAGAGTGTGGTATAACGAGGAGGGCTGTGATTCGCTAAAGATGCGACGGTCGTACATCCAACGAAGCATTTGGCTTCGGTGGGAAGCATCTAGGTCACTCTCCACGGGCCATATGGACCTGTCTTCGATAGGGTGGTCGTATTGATGATCGAAGCGCTCCACCGATGTCGGCGATCGCCAGACGAAAACATTGTGACGAGGCCACATGGCCTCTCTATCGTGCAATAGGAACTCCAGAGGCGACTTAACCGTACGTCGGTTATCCATGAGGTCATAGTTTCCCGAATTCACCCAACCAGCCCAGCTCCAACTCGGGAAGCCGGGCCTTGCAGTCACTGAGCCCCAGCTTTCCCAGGACAGAGACCACCGGAAAGCGCGGTGTGGAAGCCCCCACAAGGAAGCCCCAAATCCTGATGTGAGTGCATTTGCCATCCCTTGGAATGCACGTATAATGTCGTCCGGATTCGTTAAATGTCGGCTTAGATAAAGCGAGACCATCGCAGCGTACGTGACGCGAAATTTCAATTCTTGTGTTGGATGGATGCCGAGAAGGGTCGGGATTGAAGATATTGAATAGAACTTTCCCGAAATTGCCTCCGTGTAACAATATGGTCCACATTGGAGATAATAATCCTGGGTTGTGAAAACGAGACATCTGCGGGAGAGGGAATATTCTTGCAAGGTCCAGGCTCTCGTGTTCCAAACACTGTTTTGCACACGCTTCTCGATTAGCTCGATGGTCGGAGCCGTAGCGAGCTTGACGCCCTCAACGATAATGCTGTGCTGGAACCTTTCTCGGGGTTGGATTGAAGGGATTCCTGAATCGCAGTCCCGCCCCGAAGCTACAACAATTGTGAGATATGCAGCCTTGTAGATCCAGTCCATGTGAGCGGTCTGGTTCTCAATTTCGTCCAAAGCGTCTTGGACGATACACAAACTATCCACCCACAAATGGCGTATGCCGAGCGAGGCGCAAATCCGCATTGCGTCTCGAATTGTTTTCGGAAGGCGCAGATGCAGGGCTGACAGACTACCACGTGTCTGGAAGAATGATATTTCATCTTTCTTGAGAGTGGGTTGATCAAAGCCTCCCCACACGTAGCTCAGCGCAGCATATCGTTCGGTTGGCTGGGCATGGATGACGTGCTCGTGTTCGACATCGATTAATCTGAACTCGAAGTGTGTTTGAGGGGTCCCCGGGTTCGAATTGCCCTCGCAGTTGGCACATGAATCGCACTCGTCAAGCCAGCCACGAACCAGGTCTGGATCGAAGGAGAAGTCCTTGATGTGCCGGATCACATACTCTCGACCAGTGTTGACGGGTAGAAGAGTGTGTGGGCACGTTTGCATAGAACGCGAGATTTCTTGTTTGGCCTTTGGGGTATGAAAGTTTAAGGAGATTCCGTAACCATAAGCGGCGTAATACGTGTTAATAATAGAAGCTGTTCCGTTCACATATTTTTCGTTATCCGGAGTGTTCATGAACATCCAGTGGATGGTTCGACAAAGAGGGCAAGACGACTCCGCGACCTCGCGCAGGCACCATGAGACATCGCAAACGGATTCAGGTAACGAAGAGATCCTGCCGTCACGAACGTGTAGGCTTGTCCAAACCGGAGTGCAGGTGGAACAAAGAGTATCGTCGCTAATCCCGGGTGTGGCCAGGTCCAAAGAATCGCGCAGAGGCTGTTTGGACTGTACTAGATCGATAGGACCGCACAGAGGCTGTTTGGACTGCTTGCGTAGAGATGTTTTCCTAGCCTTTCGAAGCCGATCCAAGATAACCGCGAGTACGGATGGCATTTGCGGCAAGGGACTCGTAACAGCCGCCCGGAGGTCTCTGGTTCACGGTGGAGCGTAGGTATTGCTTGTAATGAAAGCTCGGAAGGCATTTGTGAAGAAATATCCATGAAGTTGATGAGGTTGAAGGCTGAAGGCGGAAGGCTGGGATCTTGGCCTCGAGGTCGCTGCCTAATTCCGCTGGAAAAAACCGCGCTAAACCCGTATAGGCTAGGCGATGACGTCCAGGGCCGACGCCCGCTACGCGACTCTAAACCATCGCATCCCGTCTCTTCTCAATTGAAGAATCACTACACCTGCCGCTACCTTGATACTGGCGTAGGCGCTTGCAACCGTGCACGGACCGCCTTTGCGTCATTCAGCTCGAGATGCGACGCGTTACTGCATACACTACATGGAGATGGACGAATGGATCTATGAACTTTAGCATTATTCCTCTCGCAGCGTCGGTTCAGGGCTACGCACGTCAAGATTTGTTAACCACGAGGCGCCAATGGCTGGATCTAAACCCAGGTCCAGTCCACGGGTGTCTAGAGGTAAGTTTTCACACGTGACATTGCATGGAGCCGATTTAGCGATTACGTCTCCAATCTAACAATCTGGCGTAGATGAATTCATCCGGGAGAGCATCCGGCATCACGATGCTACCTACTACGTACTCTAGATGTACCGGCGTTACAGCAGCCGCCTGCGATGGTACCGCGCCAGTGTGTTGAAAGTTACCATAAATTGTCTTCGCATTCTTGTCCACTCTTATACCACGATGCTGCAATGCTGCGAGCAAACCTCAATCCTTGACATATACAGGCCTTATAATGATCACCATAAGTCCGGGTGAAACTGGCAATATGCAACGATTACGGAACAACCCTACACCCGGTTTCTTCGTTTGGGCGACGGCAAAACTTCCGCTATAGGACAAAAGCCGCCTCAGCCATAAATGTGGCACCCTTTCATCCCGACAGCATTTCGAGAACGCTTCTGTGCAATATGGAATAAAGGCCAAACGCCACCGAAATTTTCCAAGCATCAGATGGCGATGAGGCGTCCTATTCCTTCGCGAACCGTTGAAATACCTGGGCGTTTTCTCTGCGTTCTTCCCCAATCAACTCGCGGTCCCGGATACCTCGGCCTTCCAAGGTTGGACAACGGCACGTGGGCCACGAGCCAAGCCTACGAGATCCGCAGACCCATCACATAATATCTACTCGAAGACGCCATGGCGCGCTTTATTCACTCCATTCTCCTCGCGACTTCGCTGTTATCATCGCCCTCGCAGTCACGTATATTATTCCCCTACGAGAGACGACAGCTCACGAGAGAATACGTGGCCTCTTTACCCGAAGAAGACGCGCAACTGTTTGCATTCGGTGACCAGTTCGAGACGTTGGCCGTGAACGCGACCGACAAGCGATGCCGCTATGGTCCCCAGGATGGAAAGTGGCCTTCAGATAAGGCATGGCAGAAGCTGGCCAAGCAGCTGAGCACGACGGATGCGCTCATCAAGACCACCCCGCAGGCATCCGTATGCTATGGCACGACGAAGAACGAGGCGAAATGTCAGGAATTGACGAAGAACTGGAACAATTCATACACGCACATTGACGACCCGACGGAGGTTCTTTCGCCAATATATCAAGGCCTTACGTGCCAACCGCCAGCAATCTACGACAGCGGAAATTGCACGTTAGGCGGATATCCTTCGTATGTGATTAAGGCTGCGGACGTACTAGACATCCAACTAGGAATTAATTTTGCGCGCAATGATGGAGTACGATTGGTTGTCAAGAACACGGGTCATGACTTTGCCGGAAAGTCTGTCGGCGCCGGATCACTCAGCATATGGACCCACGGCCTGAAAGACATTCAGATCTTCGACAACTACGTTGACGAATCGGGCTACAGGGGCCCTGCGGTAAAAGCTGGAGCTGGGGTCCAGGATTTTGATTTGTACAAGGCAGTCAATGACAAGGGACTTGTTGTAGTAGGTGGGGCAGGGCAGGTAAGTCACGGGGATTCGAAGAGTGTAGCCCTTTTCTAACGTTCAATAGACCGTTGGTGCTATGGGTGGTTACATCCAGGGCGGTGGACACTCGCCGCTGAGCTCAATTTATGGCATGGCCGCTGACCAAGCCCTCGGGTTCGAGATAGTGACGCCGACCGGAGAGTTCTTGTCAGCCAATTCAACTAGCAACCCAGACCTTTTCTGGGCTTTGCGTGGCGGTGGCGGAGGAACCTTTGGAGTAGTCACTTCCGTGGCTGTCAAAGCTTTCAAGGACATGCCCGTTACAGCCGTCTCATGGCTGCTGGACAGTGCTACGATCGGCAAAGACAAGTTCTGGGCTGCAAGTCAAGCCTTCGTCGATCGGGCTAGCAGCAACGCCGATAACGGAACATACAGCTATCTCATCATGGCACCCAGCGCCAACGGAAAGGACTACACCTTCATCATGCAAGCCTTTTTGGCCCCAAACAAAACCGCCAAAGAAACCACCGCCATCCTCTCGCCATACTTCTCGCGCCTAACCGCCCTCAACATCCCGTTTTCTCCCAACATGACCGAATACAAAGGCTTCTACCCAGCCTGGCAAGCACATTTCCCGCTAGAGGCCCAATCCGACGTCCAAACAGCCTACGGCTCCCGCCTCTTCCCCCGCTCCAACTTCGACAGCGAAACCGGCCGCAACATCACCTTCAACGTTCTCCGACAGACTCTCGAAGCAGGCCAATCAATCATAGCCTTCAACTTGGGGCCCACGCTCGCCCGCGGCGGAAACCCAGACAACGCCGTAAACCCGGCCTGGCGCAACGCCGTCCTCCACGCAATCGCCGGCCGCAGATGGGACGTCAAAGCCTCCGTCGCAGATATCCTCGCAGCGCGGAAATCCTTCACCAACGGCACTATGCAGAAGTGGCGCGATGTCACGCCCGGCAGTGGTTCGTATCTCAATGAGGCGGATCGGCTGGAGCCGAATTGGCAGCAGAGCTTTTGGGGCGACAAGTATGCCAGGTTGCTGCAGATTAAGAAGGAGTGGGATCCGAAGGACGTGTTCTGGGCTGTTAATGCGGTGGGTAGTGAGGGCTGGACGGTGGAGAGTGTGGACGGCCTGCCGGATGAGAATGGGAAGCTGTGCAAGGTTAACACTACCTCCAGTGCGGCTACGGCGGACGCGCCGATGTTGCAGGCGTTCTAAAATAGCGGTTCAATCCTATAGACTCCGGATATACAAAATACTAAATACGTTTTCTTTTCACACGACTTTAAACGCAACCTCTCCCTTCTCAACTACTAGCGCTACTGGCCTCGCAACCTCACCCAGCATGATGTATCTAATCACACCTCTCCTTCCACTCCGCCTTACTCCAATCCTATGTCCCCTCCTCGCCTTCGGCACCTCGTGCCTGACGAAGCACTCTTTGCCCGGATGGTGTTGTAGTTCAACCTCACTCTCGATGCGCTTGTACAGGGCGGCGGATGATTGTACAAGAAGCTCGCTGTAGTTTGAGAGCGAAACTAGCGATATATAATGCCGACTTTAAGGATGGATGTTTGGGTGATGTCACCCGCAGGGCTTTGGGGACGGCGGGCAAGCTAAGCCATATGCCGTTAGCGTCTTCTCGAATTTCTCGCCATCCCAAACGCCGGTTTAACGTGTCTTCCGTCCTTACGACGACTTTCTCTCGCACCTAGCTGCAATTCTTCCGTCTGAATACCTACTACGGAACCATATTTACGGCTGGCAACGCTGGGGTGGACTAAGCACCGACGAGATCGGTAAATCTCGAACGGCGACGTGATATGAGCACCGTGTTGGAGGGCCTCCCAAGATTTTCTTGTCATCAAAACCCCATGTGGCGGCATGTGGCGCATTTAAAACGTCTCATAGAGCGTCTTTTCTGGCCGGACTATCGCTCCTCCGCTTTGAGTGCCGATATCCGTCCTCGTCTTGCTCGGCGCCGAAGACTTCCCCACGGACGAAAGCAGACGCAGAAGCTGACGGATGCAGAATTGGTCTGAGGGGAGGTTTTCCGGAGGCTCGCCGATGAGAGACGCTCTCCGGATACTTGTCGGGCTATACTGCCGGAGGTATTTCAAATATGCTCGCTGGCGCGTTCCTGAAGAAGGCTGAAGGCCTTCGAGAACGTTACGGCCCGCTGGCTTGCATCATACGAGGATTACTAAAATACGACTACAGGAGTATGGGCCTCCCAAGGGCTGGCAGGCTGCATTCCAACTCACGTGATCTAGGCCGAACAAGCCAGAAGCCCTGTACGAACTTGTTTACCGCTTCTCTTGACGCCTTACACATCAGAGCATGCCCCAATCAGCTTTTCTAGGTCAATACGAGCTTTCCGCTTGGCGGTGGTAATGTTTTCCAATCATGCCACATTAAGGGGGACAAAGACGGCGAGCTCCAAGCATCTCGGCGACCACTCCGCGACCACCCCGAATCAGGCGATGTCACGGACAACATTGTAAAATATCATGCTTCGAAAAAGAATAACAGTGCGACAGCTCGCCTGCGCTGACTATCCCACAATTAGTGATCCCATTCTAGTTTTGCTTTTCGAATCTTCAAAGAGTACATAATAGCTTCCCTACTGCCCAAAGAAAGGTTCGGTACCTTCATCGCCTCCCTCAAAAGACCGTCCAAACCTCAATTCTTCAACATTCCACTTCGCGCCCATATTCCAGTCCCTTGGCGCACCTACACCATGGGCGACATCCACTCTCCGCCAAAGCCCCTCAACCTTGTGGTTGTGGGCGGCGTGGCTGGCGGTATGTCGTTCGCAGCCAGAGCGCGCCGTCTCTCCGAATTAGCCAATATCACCATCTTCGAGAAGGGGCCATTCGTCGGCTACGCAAATTGCGGTATCCCCTATGCGCTGGGTGGCATCATTCCGAAGGACGAAGCTCTCATTCTACAGACCCCAGATTCGGTTAATGCGCGCTACAATGTTCACATTCGGCATAATACAGAAGTCGTCAATATTGACAGGCAGAAGAAGACGGTGGAGTATAGGACTGGGGAAGAAGTCAAGAGCATGGAGTATGACAAGTTGATCCTGGCGCAGGGCGCTGAACCGTTTCGACCGCCCATGAAGGGCGCGGATGCACCGAATGTTTTCACCCTGCAGACCATCCCGGACATGACCGCCGTCAAGCAGTACATGTTTTCGCACGGCAGCAAATCCGTTGCGATCATTGGAGGCGGCTTTATCGGCCTCGAAGCCGCAGAGTCACTCGTCGCGCTCGGCATGCAAGTTTCCATTGTGGAGTATCTACCACACGTCTTCCCTCCCGTAGACCAGGACATCGCAGAACCACTCCACACCGAGATACGCAAGAACAACGTGTCTCTGCACCTCAACGCGCGCATCCAAGAGATCGCAGCCCCAGAAAGCGAAGGACAACCGAGCCACATCGTCCTCGAATCCGGCGAAAAGGTCCCAGGAGACGTCATCCTCCTCGTCGTCGGTGTGCGTCCTCGAGTAAAGCTCGCAGAAGCCGCTGGCCTCGCCACAAACCGCTTTGGCATCGTCACAAACGCACAGATGCAGTCCTCAGATCCGAACATCTACGCCGTGGGCGACATGGCATGCACCACCAACATGATCACGCACACACCGCAAAACCTCGCCCTCGCCGGCCCAGCAAACCGCCAGGGCCGTCTCGCCGCCGACCACATCTTCGGCAGGGCCGTCGCCTACAGAGGCAACGTCGGGACCTCCATGTGCAAGATCTTCGACGTGAACGTCGGCCTCGTCGGCCCCTCGCTCTTCAGTCTGAAGACCCAGGGCATCCCAGCCGAGTACGTCACAGTGCACCCCCCGAACCACGCGGGCTACTACCCCGGCGCCAACCCACTGACGCTCAAGCTCGCCTTCTCCCCGGCAGACGGCAAGATCCTCGGCGCGCAGATCCTCGGCAAGGACGGCGTCGACAAGCGTATTGACGTCCTCGCTACTTGTATCACGGCCGGTATGACGGTCTACGACCTCGAGCATCTCGAACTCGCATACGCGCCGCCGTTCGGCTCCGCGAAAGACCCCGTCAACATGGCCGGCTTCGTCGCGTCCAATGTCCTGCGCAAGGACACGGAGATCGTTCACGCTGAGCAGCTGACTGCGGAGACGCTGGAAGAGTACCAGGTCGTCGATGTACGCGGCCCCGGGGAGTACGCTAAAGGCCACATGAAGAACGCGAAGTTGATCCCACTGAACGAGCTGAGGGGACGGCTCGGCGAGGTCGAGAAGAGTAGGAAGGTGTTGGTGTATTGCTTCGTGGGGTATCGGGGGTATTTGGCTTATAGGATTTTCAAGCAGGCGGGGTATGAGGTTGTGAATTTGGATGGGGGGTTTAAGAGTGTGAGTCAGGGGGCGTTTAAGGCGCTGACGGAGTGAGGTTGGGATAGGCAAGTGGAGTTGGGAGAGGGCTTGTCTTCCCTTGGGTGGGCATCGGGATTGACGCAGAGCAATTGGTGTGGGTGGTAATGTGTTTTCTTTCTTTCTTTCTGTGTGTTATAGCTTTGAGCGCAATTCCATCACATTATCTCTTTTCCTGCTCCGTTCGGAGAGGGGATGAAGGTTCCCGGGATGCTCCAGCCCATATCGCATAGCTGGGGCTCGAAGGGAATTGCATCCGCGCAAGTCAAGGCAAGGCTCACTGTCATGTACTGTATAGGGCATCCCAAGATGCTTCAGGTATGTACGTCACGTAGAAGAGAAGCGTTCCAATCATCGCAATTCAGCATTGCTTTACGGTACCCAGAAGACCTCCGGAGTCCTATCACCATCCACCCAGCAAAGAAAATCCGACCAGGTATACACCTCCGTCAAGGCCCTCAGGCCCCAATCATCCGTCCAACCAACCCAGTCCAGCCCAGTCCAGTCCAGTCCGACCCAGCCCAAACCCCCCTCGAGAAAAGAAATTTCAAATACAAAGCAGGCAGCAGGCAGTAGGCAGCAATAGCAGCAAAGAAATTAACAGCATACCTTAGAAGCGAAAGCAACGGCGATCGAGAAAAGAGCCCTCCCAGCTGACGGTCCAACCCCACTCAACGGCCCAAGGGTCCGCACCAGCGGCACGGATACGGCGCATTGTGCGCCCCGCAGTAGCCGTACTCGTTGTAGCCCCCCGGGTACGCGTAGCCGATCGGGACGCCCAGCTCGGGAGCCTGGGACGCCGGGCGCGGGAGGTGAGGTCCATATCCGTGGACATGTCCAGCGTAGAGGGTGACAGGCTGAGCGCTCGCGGGGCGGAGCGGGCCGTGGCGTAGGACTTGCTGATGGTGGTTCCTGGACTGGTTAGCGGAGTGTCTCTCTTGAAGGAGGGGAGAGGAGATAGCAGGGGTGGGATGTGCTGCTTTAGCGTACATGACCGTGCCGACCATCGTGCCCCAGGCGATGATCGCGCTCTCGAAGTCGTCAGCCTGCATGTCCCTCGTGCGCAGGTCGAAGGCATTGGAGGCCTCTTGGTGGGCGGTGCGGAGGTTGAGGAGGTGGGAGACGGCTTCGCGGCGGCGGGCTTCGGAGACTTCGGCGGCGCGTTCGAGGCGGGCGGTGCGCTCCTTGTACTCGGTGATGATGTTGTCTTGCTCTTCCGCTTTCTGCATGAGCTCCTTGAGCAGCTCGGACTGCTGCTCTTGAAGCTGCTTCAGCTGCGCCAGCTGCGCAGCGAAGGAGGAAGTGGAGCTGGCGGTGTGTTGGATTGGTCCTGGCATTTTGAAGAGCTTCTATAGTCCCGGGTTAGTTGAGCATGCGATAATTGGGAAAGAGTGACGCGTTTACCTTGAGCGGAAATGCCTTGAGGTGGGAGAGAAAAGGAGCGTTGGAGGGAGGGAGCGGCGCTTTATACCTGCTGGGCAGATTTGCGGTGAGGTTGCGGACTATTCCTGATTTGGATTGGTGAGGCCGCGAAACGGTGAATGAAGAGGAACGTGACTTTCATCGGGGAAAGAGTGGGTGAAAGAAGGTAATTTCTTCATCGCGAAAGAGCGAATGAAGAGGGACGTGATTTTCTCGATGAAAGATAAGATGAGGAGGAACATGATTTCTTCATCAATGAGGCTCACCATCGTGCAGAGTTCTCCTTTCTTTTCCTGTGTGAATATGCTTGATGAAGTCTCACCGCGGATGGTGGGCTGACGTACCTGAGGATACCAGATACGTACCCTAAACACAGTTGGCCTTTTCGCTGTATTGATAGAACGCTTATGCACTAAAGGCCTTCAAGATATCAAATACGTACCCCAAATGTAATTGGTCTTTTTACTATATCCACGGAATGCATTAGGCACCGAAGGCCTCCATGATCCCAGATACATACCTTAAATCTAATTTCCTTTTTTACTACATCGACGTCACGCTTCACGCACCGAAGGCCTCCAAGATTTCTAATACGCACTCCAAATCCAATTTCCCTTCTTACCACATCGACCTCACACATTACGCACTAAAAGCCTCCAGCCCTCCACATACACACTCCAATCTCCACTGCGCCGTACATGAAACCCGACTCTGTAAACCCGGTCCCGAAGCCCTTCAGCAGATGGAGTACAAATCAACACTCTAAACCGCCCTGCTTCCTCTTTAGACAGCATATATCCTCCTCTCCCATGCCCGGAGAACTTCCCGAAGAACTTCCCGAATGAACTTAGAGAGCTTGGAGTTCCTCTGCATCTGCATGAGTACACATCCATCCCAATACGATCAGAGTATCGAAGATCCCCAGGAGGCCGGGTACGCATCCACCCCGCGCCGCTCCAAACCAAAGAACTACACATCCCCTCCTTCCAGCACAGTTTCTCACAACAGAGCCACGTCGTGAGACGCGCACAACTCAGCACCCTTGCCTTCCCTCGACTTCTTATCTTTGATGCCCTTCAGCATGCAGCCCAGAGTACTTTCCAGTTCTGTTGTAAGGCCGAGTAGCTTCTCGACTTCGTCGTTATCAAAATACGGATGGCCTGAAAATAGTAGCAACTGGTACTTGAAAGCCGCAGCTGCGGGCACGCACTGCTTCCGCTAGGCAGAGCTTGCTGAGCTGCGCGGCAATTGGCGTCTTTTGGCTTCGGCGCCTCTCTCTGCTTCTGGTAGGTATCCACTCTCCGCCTGATGTATTCAAGCCGCGGGTTCTTCTCGATCTTCTCTAGCCCCGCGATCTGGCGCTGCTGCTGCGTAGCGGTGTTCTTCTCATCTGTGAGTTTGAATTCCTGACGGCTGACCTCAGAGCGCAGGCGCAGGTCCGCGTTCGCCGCGAATACGTCGTCGTCGTATTCACACGGTTCCTTCGTGGGGGTGCATTGCTGGCAAGAAGATAAACCCGCGATTCGCCGGAAGACTCCCCTCCGTCGTCCACATAAATCGGCGGCTACACCACCGGCACGTATCGCATGTCGACGTAGCCGTCCGTCATACCCAGGAAGACGGGCGCGAAGCCGAAGCTGAGCAGCATTATGAGGCCCATGGCGACTTGGGCGGCGGGATGGTCGAAACTGACGACGGCGAGGTCGACGCCGGCACCTAGGAGGTGGCCTGCGTCAGCGAGGGAAGGCATGCTGGGTGGGGATGGAGGGGAGAGAAAGCGTGGGGCAGTCGGCGATGTTGGTTGCGCGGTTGAGCTGCGGTGCTGTGATGGTGTGTGCGGTTGGGATGAGCGAGCTCGGACAAATATACATTCGCTCCCAGCGCAAAGTCCAATCCACCCTCCGATACAAAAAGCCCGTCATCGAAGAGAACACTCCTTCCACCGTATAGAGAATTAGGTGCAACGCAGTTTCCATGCGTCGAAAGGCGAGAGGCGAGGTGTGGCGGTGCATCTCGCACCTTCGGTGAAAGTCGGCTCCGCACCTCAACCGGTGGGTTCCGCATGGCACCAAGACTCAGCCAGAAATCTAATCAAAGAGATGGATTAGCTTCCGCAAAGAACTTTGGGCTGGAGCATGTCGGTTCACTCTCTCTCAAAGCATACTGAAGCCCTCCCGTTACGGAGCGCACTTCAGACGACGTACCCAGGCATACAACCACGCATCTAAGAGTCTAACGCTCGCAGACTAAGTAAGAAACGGAATGTATTCGAACCCTCTGTCTACCATATTATCTAGTTCCATCTGCAAATTCAGCTTAGAGACCTTCGTAGAGTTTCCTGACACCTCGACTTCAAACTGACACATCGTACAATCCAATCTAACCTCCTCCCAGTCAAGTTCGCTCAGGGCTTAACACAGACATCCGCAACCCCGAGCCCCGTAGAATCCCGATCATCCATTGCGCGAGGATCCCTCTTCCCCATTCTCTTGGATATCCGGCCCCCATTCTCGATGTACCACCGCTCCTCCCTCGTGAGGGGCCGCAATACCCACTGTTCCTGAGCCTCAGCATTCCAGACAATCCCACCGGCTTCTTCATCCTCGCCGCCGGAATTAGCTACATCCGCACCTTCTTCCTGTCCATGACCTCCCCTCTCCGCCATCCACCCCTGCATTATCCTCTCCATATCCGGATGCCACGGCGGACTCCTGCTCCACTGCACCACCTCCTCGAAACCCCTGCCGAGCAAGTCCGCCCTTTGCCAAGCTCTCTCCTCATCCCTCCTATACCTAAGCTCCCTTTCTTCCTTCTCGTTCTCTGCCCGCGCTTTCGCGCTCTCAAGTAGGAACTTGAGATCCTGCCGCTCCGTGCGGGTGAGCCTGCACTGTGCTTCTCCTTCTCCAGCGTCGTCCTCCCTAGTATCCAGTAGCTCCGCCTGCCGAAACGCTGGAACCGCTTCGTCCCAGTACCTCTTTCCCCCGCACGCGCGCCCTTTCCAGTACAGACACCGCGCCTGCAGACCGTCGCTCTTGAGCTCTCGCGCGAGGTCGAGCGCGCCATCTGCGATCTTGCCCATCTTCGAATACTCCCGGTACACGGCAGTCTCGGACTTCCATGGGTTGTGCTCGAGCTCCCACGCCGCGCGCGCGAGGACCGCGCAGCGCATCAGCGCGACGCGTATGCGCAGGACTTTGATGCGGACTCGTAGACTCTTCTTGTGTTCTACAATCGGCGGGATGCCGTCGGCGGGAGGGGTGGAAGGGCGCAGTTCATCAGTGTTTACCGAGATTTCGTCGGGGTCGGGTGGCCGGCGTCGTGGCGACGCAGGGCCGAAAGTGAAACTCGACTCGGATGACGGAGATGGCGGCTGCAGGCAAGCGAGATACCTAGGGTGCGCTCGTAGAAACGGAGACATGGCGTATTCAAAGGCGGATACATGCGCGGGAAGATGGCTAGGGCCGCGATGTGAAGGCGAGCTATCTCTAGCGTCGTAAGACGGAGATCGACCGCCGGAGATATGTACTGCCTGCGGTTGTGGTGGCAATGATTCCGACCCCTGTAGGGACCTTCCATCGATTGATATCGTAGGAATTGGGTTGGTCGCATCTCGGGAGGCTCTCTCGGTTGCTGGGCGGGGGCTTGTGTCATCGGCCTCAGTCTGTAAAAGAGTGCCATTGAGCTCCATTCCATTCTCGCCAATCTCCAGCGCTTCCAGGTCTTCGGCACTCAGACGTATTCTTGCATCATTGTCCAACTCTTCATCGCCTGAGGCACCCCGCGCTCGCTGTTTATATGCCCGAATTTGCCCGTTCTTGTCTCGTCGGTGTTGTAGCCCGTGACCGTCCTGGTTTCTTTCCCATGGATGCTTCCTTTCCTCTGACAAAGTGTCTACCTTGAACTCGTGGTCAACCCTACGAACGCCATTACGATCGCGTACGAAACGTTCTGTCAGCTCACGTCGGAGTCGGTCTGGGTGCGGTGCGTCGGCACGGACAGAATCGATCCTGGTTTGAAGGCGCTCGTGGATCGAGGCGATATGAGGCGATAATGCGAGCTTTCGACGTATAGGCGGCGAATGTGAGCGACGCCTCGACTGCGACCATGACCCTCCTGCGTTGCTATCTTCTAGGACTGCCGGTAAAGATCGAGCATCCAGCCGTCGGGCGGTATCTTGCGCCGGCTCGGCCGAAGCTGAAGGAACTGGCGGCCTAGGACTGATGCGCTGTCTCGGGTTCGCTGCAGCTATCGGCGCGCGGGTGCCGGAATCAGAGACCGCATCTTGTCTATCAATGTCATCACTCTGGGAACGCCGGCGTCCCACTCTTTCGTCGTTGACCATGATGTGTACTCGTGCAGACAACGGTGGTTTGTGAGGGAGTAGCTGGTTTCAAGGTGCGCGTGGAAATTGCCCACCTCTCCTTTGTTCAATAGGCCTAATCTCGTGTCCTTTGTGAGCTATGCGGAACGTTTGGGGGATATGTCAACAAAGGGAACATAGTCGTGAGTCAAAGAAGAGATGAGAACAATGAAGATTGTGTTGCGAAACAAGGGCCAGAACCCTCCTGACCACTCATGCAAAATCGGCTCACAGCCAAGATATCGAATGGCATCCTCCTAACCTTCTGTATGCATCCATCTATTCTTTGCGAGCTCGGACGGCTTCTTGAGCCAGGCCCCAGGCTGCCTTATTTAGCCTTTGCCACCCATCGATGCGGCAGCGACAAACGCTTCGCTTTGGACGCATGGAGTCTGATCTGTGAGCTGGTGCGACGTCGCTTTGACTATAGAGCAGTTAGAGGGTGCAGCACTAAACACCAAGCCGCGGCTTACCTCAGCTCGACCCTCACAAAACTGGGCCAGAAGCCCTTCCGTGACAGTGCGACGTTCCTCGAAAGCCAGTCGGCGTCCCTGAAGCACTTCTAGCTCCTCTTCACACGATCGACGGAACTCTGTGGCTTTTGCGTGGAGCCGTTCGTCTCCGCGGACGTTGGCGAAAGCATCTCGGGCGTGTTGAAGCATCCTCAGCTGATAGTAGCAGACACCTCGCTGGTATTGAATTTGTGGCAGATAGCTATGCAGTTCAGCCAGCCGATCGCAAAGCTCAAGGGCTTCACTGCAGGCCGCTAGAGAGTCGTAAAGCCATTCAGGCCCGGCTTTCCGCATGATGCTGCTCTTGAGAAGGAGACCTTCGGCCCGGGCTCCAGTGGTAAGCGGTCCTCGCAATAGATGGTCGACCTCCCTGAGGGCGGTGCCATAGTCGCACTCGTTGGCGAACTGCTCCACTCGGCGGAAGCACATATTCGAGCATGGCGGAATTGCTGGCTGCCACGTGCTCTTGATCTGGGTCGGCTCTAGGATTGTCGCGCTGCCGGGGTATGGGCAGTCGTCAGGGTCATGAGCACCGTCTACACGGCCCGGCTCCTCGTACTGGTAGGACTCCGATTTGGTATGCAGGCGCTTGCGTGCCGTCCTCTCGTTCTCCAGCTCCGCCTGCGTGGCAATGCAGATATCCTGGAGTTCTCGAAGGCGAGCTGTTTGGGCCTCGAAAGCCGCCTTGTACTGGAGGGCGACTACTCGCCACGTATCTCGCTCCTCCTTCACGTTGCGGACGGCAGTCTCGATGTCGAACGTCAAGCTCAGTTCCGTGCATTCCGAATCAGCACTGGAGATGGACGGCATTGTAGAAATGCGTGGATTGATGCAGAGTTGTTGTTGTTGTGATGGTGGACTGGAGGGCAGTCTGGTGATGAATTCGTCATGCCATCTCGCCTGTTCATAGACGGCAGGCTCCGATGAGGGAGGCAGGCGCGGCCAGTGTATTATCGCCACCACAACAACCGGTTCATATATTGAAGCCTCCGTGCCTCGCTGGCTCGACGAACCGCCACAGGCCGGCTTCTTCAGCCGCCCTCTTGACCGAAGACACCTCGCTCAGATCGACCGGGCGATTGATGTCCTCGTAGCGCACTTTGGCCTTGGTCTCCCCGGATGCGGGCACGCCGCCCGGCTCCACCACGGCGTCGTCATCTCTCGCGCCCCGTCGCGGCTTCCCCACGTGAGCGCGGGGAAAGTACTGCTCCATGATGTGCACCATCATGTCCTTCGACACATTCTCGGCCAGCCACTTGACAATCTCGCGCCCCTCGTCTTCCTTGCCCGGCATGACCAAGTGCCTCACCAAGACGCCCTTCTTTGCGATGCCGTCTGCCGTGAAGCAGAGATCGCCGACCTGGGCATGCATGGCCTTGATGCTCTCCATGGCCGTCGCCGTGTAGTGGTCCGCCTTCAGCAGCCTCTTGCTGGTCTTATCGCTCCACACCTTGAAGTCGGGCAAGTATATGTCAATCAGCCCATCCAGCAGCTGTATGCTCTCGAGCGAGTCGAAGGATGACGTGTTGTAGACGATGGGCAGACGCAGACCCAGCTCGCGCGCGTGGAGGATGGCGAGCACCACCTGCGGGACGACGTGTTCGGGCGTGACGAGGTTGATATTGTGGCAGTGGCCGACTTCCTGCAGCTTCATGTACCACTCGCCGAGCTGCTCGGGCGTCAGGTCAAAGCCGTTGCGCTGGTGGGCGATATCGTGGTTCTGGCAGAAGACACAGCGCAGGTTGCAGCCCGAGAAGAATACGCTGCCGGACCCGTTGTGCCCTTGCAGGCACGGCTCTAGCCGCGCGAATCAGCACCTCTGCCCGAGTTTATCCAGTCGGTGCGCGATTGTCTTACCCTCTCCGAAATGCGGCGCAATGGTGTTGACTTTTACCGTCTCCGCCCCGATCAAGCACACGCCCGTCTTCTCATACCGGTTGACCCCACAGAGCCTGGGGCACAGATTGCACTCCCGCAGATGCGCATACGCCTCCGACCGCTTCTTCGCTGCGTCAATGGACGATATGAGATGGTACCGCGGGATGTAGTCGTCGAGCAGCCACGGAGGCGCCAGGTGAAGCTTGCGACGCGCGAGACTGGAAAGGCGGGGCCGAGGCCTGCAAGACGGCTGTCTCAAGGCGGATCGTATGTGGAGCGGGAGCGGCATGTCGCCGGCTTAATGGCACGCATCTAGGACAGGCGATAACGAATTGGTCGTGGTGGGCGTCTGGGCGTTTCGCTCGTCTTGAGTTATGACGCACGATCAGATCCGAGGTCCCGCTTGGCCTTATCGATAAGAGCTGACGTCAACGCCGTCTGTCTTCTACTACCTATACTCGCTCGGTGTGGAATTCTCCGGATAGAACGACGTGCGCAACAGCTACCCTAGAGGCCCTCGCGGGTGCGTACAATAGACAAGCCAATCTTACTTACTTATACGGCGAGCCCTTAGATCCGGAGAATTCCCTACCGCAAGAGACTCGTCAACGAACGCATAGTCCGTCGAAAGATCCCACTGGACAGCCGGTTGACGGTTCTACGAGCGGCCTCTTTGCCTCGACTCTGGGGGCAGTTCAATTTCTGTGGCTGCCTCGTCCCACACCATTGCATGTCAACCTCCGAGGGCCGCATCGTGAGAGTTACCATTCGATGCTACCCCTTTCGTGTTATATAATGGCTCGAAAGCTTCGACTCAAGCTATGCAGTATAAAGCTAGCGCAGGCACTGTCAGATGCAAAGAATACCCCACAAAGGGCACGGGAAAGCCGGACCACGTCGAGAATTCAGGCACTCCCGCCAGCTTGCGCCTCGAGTGACTCAGGCCTCTCTCATGGCATCGCCGATCGCTGTTACGAGCAATACTAGAGGGTGCTCACGGTGCACCGGGCCTGATATTGATCCAACACTCGATACATGAACTCATTAACTACCTCCAGCCTAGCAATTGACCGGTCGTCTTCGTGTGCTCTACCATGACATCTTAAGCGGGCAATTCTCTCTCTCAGCACTCACGAAAGCCACTTTGTGCACCCATCGCGTAGCACCAGCTCCTCCGGAAAGGAACACACGTTCGTCACGACCATGGCACAGTGCTGAAAACGGAAATGGCGCTATTTACCGGATTCCAGCTACAGGAGTATAAAGTCTCTCTCAGGCAGTTCATACACTCTCCACCTCAAAGCCCACGCATCTTTCTCCGCAGATCCCAAGACTTCAACATGCGCGCTCTTGCACTCTGTCCTCTCCTGTTCGGACTGCGTTCCCTCGCAGATACCCTCATCAGCAGAAACTTCCCTCACCTCATCATCCCTGTCAGCAGACTGGAGCCCGACCGTGTCTTCAACACCCAGGAGGAATTCGACATCGAGCGCGATGTACGTAAAGCCCCTCCACCCCCGCTCTTCATCCCCCCCTAACACCCCCAGGTCTGGACCGAAATGTCCTTCGATCCGCCAGTGAACGGCGCCACCTGGTGTGCCTTCCACTTCGAGCTCAGCCTCGACGCCCCGTGGTGGCTCTGGGGCTACGCACCCTACACCTTCAACATCTCCTCCATTACGCCCACGATGAACAAGGACACCGATACGTGGAACAACCGTCCCCAGCCTATTGAGCTGGTTGCTTCCATCGAGATATTTCCCGATGGCAATACGACCATGTATGGGGGCATTTTCGGATGCAAGAAGGGTGAGCCGGCGCAGTTCTTGCTGCAGCCGTCGGCTCCGGAGGCGAATTGGGGGATCAGGTGGTTTGAGCTGGATGCTCCCTTGAATGGGATTACGTATGATATGTATGTCTGATGTTCGGCCGGGGGTTTGGTGACGATGACCGGGATGAGATGAGAGCGAGAGGAAGTAGGGGACTTGTTTTTTTGCGTAGGCAGGTTGCGTTTCCGACGCTAGTATAAGAGACCGTCTTCGTATCTCAGCCGGAAATTCATGCACAAGACACAAAAGCAACATGAAGTCCTAATAACGAACTGTCTTCTCCATCCTTTCTTTCCAGTCGCGTGAACGCACCTGAATAAACAGCCATTCGTCCACGATATCAAGCTATTGCAGCGAAGCCTGTGAACAAGTCAGCCAATTCTCGGCATAGAATCTTCCAGGAGCGACTCCGCCGGACGGCATCGGTTGCAGATACACAGGGTGACTAATAACCTCAGCTCCCATTGCCTCGATAACGGCTTGGGCATCGGAAAGATGCAATGACGTATGCTGTGGTATGGTCGCCATATAGGTCTCTCCACAGATCGTAGGGCGATCTATTCCCAAACGGGAAACATTCGCTAGCGCGAAAATTGGCCAGGTCAGCAACAACGCGCATTTGTAATGCGCAAAGGAGCAACTGTAAGTATAAGAAGAAGCAGATGGTGAGTAGAAGAGAAGCATTCAATCTCAAGCCTCTTTTGCCTTGAACGAACTCAAGTCCAACAAACTCTTCTCACGTGACCCCACGCATACCCAAACCCACCACAATGCCAACCCACGCCGCCGTCGTGACCGTCGGCCTCAAGAAGCCCCTCGAGATCCGCCAAGTGCCCACCGTCAAGCCGACGGGCGATGAAGTCCGCGTGCGCGTCGAATGGACCGCTTCAACGCCGCTGGATCTGCACCAAAACGACGGCGGGCTGCTCGTCAAGCCTCCCCAGGTCCTTGGCGACGGAACGGCCGGTACGGTTGTGGAGGTCGGTCCGGACGTCAAGAGACTGAAAGTAGGGGATAAGGTGTTCGGCTTCACGTGGAGGAGCCAGCAGGAGAAGGCGCATCAGGAGTACTGCACGACGAACGAGTGGCTGTTCGCGAAGGTAAGTGCCCAAGCCTCCCCCTACCTAGTATCTCTTTTGCACTAGAACCATGCTGACCAGGTGATAGCTACCGGAGGGATTCACCTTGCCCGAGGCAGTCACGCTTCCCGACAACTTCGTCACCGTCTTCCACACCCTTACCACGGACCTAGGCATCGAGACGCCGTGGCCTAAGCCCGAAAATTACGTGCCGAAGGGCGCGAGCGCGCCTATTCTCATCTGGGGCGGCTCTTCGTCGGTCGGCCAGTATGCCATACAGATCCTGCGGTACTACGGATATACCAACATCCTCGCGACGGCGTCGAAGAGACACCATGCGAAGCTGCAGTCGCTCGGGGCGAAGTGCACGTTCGACTACAATGATCCTAATGCGGTGTCTTCGATCCTCGATGTCGGAACCTCGCTGTCTGCGGATGATGGTAAGGCTGGCATTCCACTGATTTTCGACTGCATCGGCAGCCAGGAAGGGAGCATCAAGCCGATTTCGAAGCTTGCGAAGCCCGGCGCCAGGGTCGCTGTCTTGCTGCCCGTGATAGTCAGGGACTCGAGCGAGACGCAGGATCCGGTTTATGAGATGGATGTGAGGAAAGCGGCGGATTGGGAGGAGGGTGTTGATGCGAGAGGAGTTAGGACGCATAATTACCTGGACGTGAGTACTCTCGGCTTCAAATTACAAAACGAGAAGGGGGCTAATTCGGGCTAGAACGAATTCTTCAAGTACCATCTCCAGCCAGATATTATGCATGCGATGCTGAAGGAGGGGATTGTTGAGCCGAATGCTCAGAGGATTGTTGAGGGGAGGACGTTGCTGGAGAGGGCGCAGGCGGCGATGAATGGGTTGAGGAGGAAGGAGGCTAGCGGTGAGCGGTTGGTCTGGAGGGTTTCTGACGCATAGCGGCATTAAAGATTGAGATCGCTCTGCCGCGCATATTTCGTTTCATTCATTGATGTTCGGTGGATTGTGTTGTCGGTCCGCAAGTTGATGGAGTGAGGGGTGAGGTGGGAAAAGCCATTAGTCCCAAAGTAGCCTAGTTTGGTCAGCACAAAATTGAACCACGACCTCCGTCTCCGTTACACCTCAGCTTCCATCTCGACCCTCTTTCTACATATCATCACTGCCGTCAAACCCGCCACGTCTGACGCATGTCAAGCTCCTGCAATATAGAGTGCCGCGTGGGTGGACCTCGCTTGTTCCTCGCCGAAAAGTTGCCGTCATCCGTTTCGCATGATTCCTGTAAACATGAAACCGCCCGCAGCCGGCCGAACGTTTCAATCCAGGTCTTCGGCGCTTCCATCGGATTAGACGACTCGCTTGTATGCCGCAAAGCAGCTAGCCGACTGCCTCCGACATGGCTTGCCGCTATCGTGGAAACGCCTCTCCAGAGCTCTAGCCTAGTCGTTCATCATGCGCGGTTCCTACTGCCTCGGACCTCGTTTTATTGGTGGTTTAATATCTGCAGGCATACGAGACAAGCTTCACGCATTGCCTGGCACCCTTGCGCTGGCAGACGCCCAATCCACCTTTGGATGTACAAGTCACGAAGCGATGTTGCGAGGCGGAACCCAGCGGGATTCCGTTTCGAACGTTTGATGACATGGCCCACCGAGGGGCAGTATGGGAAATGGCATGATTCGGTGGGAGCTATATAGGTATCCCGCTTTTCTTCTGTCCCACCGTCCACCATTTACCGACAATTCTTTTCATCAAGGCTTCTTGTCGTTCTTTGGTCTGAGACCTCCATTCGTTCTTCACATTCACTCTTTCCATTCGTCACTCTTTCAACCGAAGCTAGGCTTCCTTCACAGTCACTACTTTTGATATACCCATCTCAGATACCTTCAGCCACAATGAAGTCTTACACTGCAGCTATTGGCCTCGCCGCTTTCGTCTCCACCGTCGCCGGTCATGGCTACATCAAATCACCGACTGCTCGCTCGCCCGGTGATGCCATGCAGGCTGCTTGCGGCCAGCAGGTGTTCAACATGTTCAGCTCCGACATCAACGGAAACGTGCAGACCGCCCTCCAGATTGCCTCTTCCCAATCTGACTTCGACGCTGCCGCATGCGATATCTGGCTCTGCAAGGGCATGAAGTACGAGGACAACACGGCGAACGTCCAGAGCTACACCGCAGGGCAAGAGGTGCCCATTGTCGTCAATATCGCTGCTCCTCACACTGGAACCGCCAACGTCTCCATTGTGAAGGCCAGCACGGACACCATGGTCGGCTCTATACTTAAAAGCTGGACCGACTATGCCTCCACCGCTACAGGAGTTACCGAGGATGAGACCAACTTCTCCATCACCATGCCTACCGATCTCGGTGACGAGTGCGCCACTGCTGGAGACTGCGTCATCCAATGGTGGTGGGACGCCCGCAGCATCGATCAGACCTATGAGTCCTGCATTGACTTCACCATGGGCGGATCTGGCTCCGGCTCTGGCTCCGCTCCTGCTGCATCGTCCTCTGCCGCATCCACTTCTGCCCCTGCTGCCACTCCGTCCGCTTCCGCTACCGCCACGCCGACCGTCGCGCAGAATGTCCAGACCAGCACCGCTACTACCCCAACCGCTTCAGTCGCTACTTCTACCCCTTCCCAGGGCAGCGACTCCGGTTCCACTCTCCCCGAGAACTTCACCGTTAAGCAGTTCATCACCTGGCTCAAGGAGATGACGGGCACTTCGAACGCTCGTCGCGCCGCTCGTCGCCACGCCCGTGCCTTCCTTTAGGCTTCTTGCTTGACTTTCGTGTTGCTAGAACCTCGGCATAGTATTTCTATTTATCTGTAGATATATCTTTATTTCTGAATATACTCATCATTTCGTGTCTTACGAAGCATCATGATCATTCTTTGTTCTCCCTGATTCTCTTTGTTTTGTTTGTTTGTTGTAGCAAATACGCTCACAAGAGACAATCACTAAGAGGTGTTTAGATGAGAAGGCATGAGCGAAACTTCCGACCACTCAATCCTTTCGTTGCTCATTGTCTTCGCATATACTCGAAGCCTGTCTGTTGACTACATAACAGCTTTCACCCGTTGAGGTCACCCGCGGGAACACGATGTGTAGCCTTTGTGCACGCCTAAGGAGGTGTCGTTATCGATTCACTGCGTCCTCACTTCCGGATCATTCACACACAGAGGAGGAATTCAATAGCTCAGCAACCAGTACAATGCGTCTAGGGTTCTTGGTCTACCATGCTCTAGTGAACAATGGGCTCAACCCTATATTAGACCCGCCGCTTGCCCCTAGGAGACTATTCATATCAGAGCACTCTCTACACAACCTACCAGCTCATCGCCCGTACTCAATCTCTCAACGCTCCCCCCTATCACTGGATTCTAGACCCCCATTGTGCCACGGAGCCATGGATGCGAGGTAAGCCAAACTCATATCAATGTATATCCACGACACTAATATTTGCAGCAAAACTATCACGGTGGGAGCTCGCGATCGGCGGGAGACTTTCGTCCTTAGCCAGAAGGCCCTCGTAAACTGCGAGCTGCTCCAAGCCCTCCCTAACGGCGCCGTGATCAACGGCACGACCCCGCGTGCCTTCGAAGTCATGCTTGCGCACTTGGATGGTGATGAGCGCTTTAACGCTATTATTCGAATCGCGAGGCACGATGCTATTGCCATGCTTGTGGAGACATGGATACTAGCACAACAGCTCGGCCTCTTCCACGTCCAAGACAGACTCATCGACCGCTTCCACGAGCAGTACCTGCGGCATCTCAGGAAGCGCCCCCGCTTCGTGGTGAGCATCAACGCCCCGGCTTTCGAGTACATCCGAGACGTCTTCGGCCCTAACACGCACCCGAAGATCGAGCATTTCCTCATCGCGTGGTACGCGGGCCTTCGCCATGGCCCATCTATGGACCTTGACTATGAAGATGTCCGGGAGCTTCGACCTGAGATCCGGGAGAGGATTGTGAGGCTTGGAGCGCGCGTCCAGTTCAGGGATGAGGATCAGATATTGAGGTCGTTGGATAACTTCAAGATGAGGATTTCTTCTGGTCGGAAGGCGTTGCCAGAGGCTCCTGCTCTTGAGATTATTCTGCCTGATGCTGAGACCCGACCTGCACCAGCTCAACAGCCTCCTCGGGGCACGGACAATAGAACTTCGCCTTTACCTGTGGAAGAACCCTTCCGGCATGAGGTGCATCAGTCTCTGCAGGCCACCCAAGCTCAATCGGACACCCTTCAACATCCCGCTGCTCTACAACAGCAGACAGTAGTAAACGTCTACCCAACCCCGTGCCGCCCCCAAGCGCAGATGCCCCACGAGCCGCCTCCCATTCCACCCAAGTCTCACGCAGAGACACAGCATGAGCCTGAGAATTTCCAAGAGCAGCAGGCAAATAGGACGCAATATCGCTATTGCAATCCATACGCGGAACCAGACATGCAGCCGCAATCACCGGACGTGCGCCATCCTCCACTGCCAGGATCGTGGCCGCATTCTCTGCCGACTCCCACGCCGCAGAACGCTTGGCAGGTTCCCCGATTCGAGAACGCTGCGCCTCCTCCCCCACCAAAGTGGCCACCAGCTCCCTTTGTGGAAGATGAACTGGAGTCTATAACTGGTGCTTCAACTATTCGCGAGCCGACTCCACGACGACCAGCCCCTTATGCGGAGGACCTTCCACGACCGTATGATCCCACCCCTCATCAGTACGATCCGACAGGATACAGGACTCAGCGAGAACAGATTGTGCATAGACAGGGTGCTTCTCATATGCACAATGATCCCACTCCACGCCTGTATGAGCCGACTGGATACGGGACTCGGCAAGGACAGAGCTCGCAAGGGTTGTATGTGCCCCG
This sequence comes from Trematosphaeria pertusa, assembly GCF_010094035.1. Classification (NCBI taxonomy): domain Eukaryota; kingdom Fungi; phylum Ascomycota; class Dothideomycetes; order Pleosporales; family Trematosphaeriaceae; genus Trematosphaeria; species Trematosphaeria pertusa. The sequence continues at coordinate 67,961 of NW_022987237.1, read as the reverse complement.
CGTACACAATGCTCCCCAGGGGCATGATGCGCGCCGTGTGCAGGGTGCTTTCTATGCAGAAGAGGAGGTTAATGGACGAGATGCGCAGCCCGTGCAACAAGCTCCACAGGGTGGTGCCCAAGGGTCATGGTTCACGACATGGCCTCGGCGGCGTTGATGTGCAGTTTGCCATAGGTACAATGCTCACAGGGGGCATTTGCTGCGATAAAGTATGTTTCCTAGGGGAACTGCTAGGGCAGAGGAGTGCTACCTAGGTAGCATTATGCATTGAGAATACCATTGAGGTCAGCGCTGTTTCTCAAAGCGAAAGCATTTTCGTTTCCAATCAAGCATTGCAATGTTCATGAACTTCCCCATCCTTGTAAACCACCGTACTCATCGTTGACGCACCACAATCGGCGAACCCCAGTATAAAACGGCCTCTAGCACTTCCCATAGATCCTAATCCAACACACCAACACACCAACACACCAACCACCACAGCCCCAGATCCTACCTTTCCAACTCCCAAGTCCCCTAAACGGCAAGTGTCATAAGAACAGGTATCTCAACAAAGTCCACATCTTCGACAGCATGCGCAATGTCGATCTTCAGTGGTGCAAACTTGGGCTGGTTCTACTCGTTCGCTTCGTCCATGACCGGCGCCACCATCAATTCCTCCGCTTCAACCAAGTCAATAGGCCTCGCCGGCGCTTTTTCCAACACGCCTCGCGCTGATATGACTGTTACTGTCACTGTCAAGAAGGGCTATGAAACCGGCACGCTCAAGCTCTCGCCCCGCGTCCGCTCGAACTCCGAAATTCTAGGCAAGCTCCCCGACGGCACCGTCATCCACGACGCATCCTACGAGCCCATGAAAGCCGTCGTGCAGCACCTCGACGGCGACGATGACTTCGACTACATCCTGAAGACCGACTCCCGCACCCCGCTGCGCATCGTGCAAGTCTGGACTCTCGCAGGCCAGCTGAAGCTATTCAACGTGCAGAACCGCCTGATACAAGCGGCGACGGAGTTCTATCTGCGCCACTGGAAGCGCTACCAGTTCGTCCCAGATGTCGAGCCCTTCCAGTTCATCTATAAGACGTTCGGGACGCTAGGCGAGTCGCGCATCGGCCTGTTCATCGTGACCTTCTACGCTGGTCTTGCGGGGCCTTGGTTCGCTGCGGACACGCCTGATATGCCGTATGAGTTGCGGTGCCAGCTCGTGAAGATGGCGAATGCTATCCAGGCTATGGGTATGGATTTCATTTTGATGGCTTGGGAGCAGGCTAGGGTGGATAATCATAAGGGCGATTCGCGCAAGGCGCCGGATCTGAAGCTCGAGATCCCTATGGCGGATTCGTGTAGCGAATATGGTAGGGGTCAGCTTGCTATTGAGGACGGGAACGCGTATGCTGCGAGCTACGCTTCTTCGAACGTTTCCGGTTGTACTGCAGGCTCAGGCGCATCGAATCTGAGCAAGGCAAACATTGACAAGCTCCAGAAGCTGGGCAAGGCACCTTCCGCCATCACCTCCCGCATTATTGCTGAGATCAACAAGGCCAAGCGCAACGGTGGTGCAAAGTCAGATGCGTCCGGCCATTCTCGCGGCTCCTCCCATCGCTCTGAGGGCGGCAACTCGGGCACTTCACGCAACTCTGCGACCTCCTCGCGCGGTAGTAGCAAGGCCAACTCCTTCGCATTCCACTGTTCTAGGCACTCCTGCCGTAGTGAATCGGTCAATTCCGGCGCGTCCAAGGTCTCGAAAGCTTCGTCCAAGTCGAAGTCGTCCCGTACGCCGTCTGAGATGGAAAACGAGCTGAACAAGTATGCCCGTGCGGGTGCTGTCTTTGCGAACGCGCTGCCTCCAGGTACACGTACGGCTCCGCGGACAGTCTTCGACGGCGGAAAGTCGGTAGCAGTTTCGGACTCGATCTCCCAGGCACATTGTGGATCAGTTACGTCCACCAACTCCAAGGACGGCAAGACAAAGAAGACTTTGAGCGAGCTTTTCGGTCAGTAGGAGGTCGTCTTTGGTTGAACGGGAGTGAGTCGCTAATATTGTATAGTGGGATTTGTGTTTTCATGAGCATGCTGTGAGCTGCGAGGAACTGATCGTGGGTTCAGGCCTGGCACGTTAGCATTGCTAGGCTAGCCTGCCTATCTCACACACTAGAATGTAATTATTGTGTCAATAAGAAGTATTGTAAAAGAGCTGTCGTGAACATGCAACGTGATTCTTGTTATATGATGCTGGTATCATTTTAAACACCCTATTTTAGAGACGCCCCCTTAACAAAAGAGCCCGCAGAAGTTCGGGGTTACATCATGTCCAGGTGGAAAAGGTCCTGGAATTGTACGACATGTTCCCCGATGGGGGCGATGAGGACGAGCAAGTAGGAACGGTTCCGCCAAGATCGCGTCCGCCACCATTGTAAACTGCTTAAGATGCTTGAATATTTAACTCTCACAACATCAACAATGGAAGTACGAACGGACCCAAAGATGATCTTAAAACTTCTTCTTTCTCATGCTAACCAGCTCAGCTGCTTCTCTACCAACTCGAGAAGTTCCGAGCTTTCGATATGCAGGATTGGGTCAATGTCGGGTGTAGCGCTTTTATCACACAACAATAGTAAAACAGATTTCGATTTATCGATAGTAACATATGCTACTTGGCCATGCATTCCCCATTCCGTTCTTGCATGTAAGAGGGAGAGGGCGTTTGTTAGGCGGAGTCGTGCATGGGTAAAAAGCGGATTTCTATTTCGCTGTGTTACATCCCGGCTCGCCGGAACTATATCCCTTTGTGGGGTCCTACAGTATGGGTGAGTTGAAGCAGCGGAATGCTAGAAGGCGAAGAGCTCAAGGAAGCCAGAGACTTGTGCAACACGCAAGAGAACGATATAATTAGTCACTTACATACCATAGGTAGACAGGCTAAGACCGGGAGCGCTCGTCTGGGCCACCCCAATTCCCACTTCGACAATCCTATTTAGCCCCTTCCGTAAGAGCACTCGCCAGCCGGGCCTGCGTATGCGAGTTCTACGTGATGTTGCCAATCCCGTCCATCCCCATCCGCGCCATCCCAATCCCCACCATTCCAGTACGGATTGAATTGCTCCTGTGACCACGCGTGTTCACGCTCCGAGGAAACTACCGGCCCAACGAAGTAAAACGTCAGGTCCCATATGATCCATGGCTCAATCTTTGGCATAGCCATGTCGAACATCCAGCGCTTGCGCAAGTCCGGACACTCCACCATCACTTCATCCCACCCATCGCGGGCTACATGGTCCTCTTTGCTAATGGGATAAGCGTCCCAATACCGGGAAAGCCAGGTCTTGAAGAAGCGCCGGATCGCATCGTCTTCAAAATTGCTGTGCTCCCAAGCGGTGAGCACGTCGCGGGCGCGAAGGAAAGCGACGGTACCGTCGGACCACTCCCACTCCTCTGTATCCGCCTTCGTGGGCAAGTGATTAAAGCGCAAGTTCATATAATAGAGATGCGCTATGCAGTGGTTCTGGAAGTCCGCACAGCCAAGAAACTGCCCCAGGCAATATGCGTCAACAGTGCGCTCGAAGTTCCACACCGTGACTGGAGAGGCAAATGCGTGCGGGTCGGGCGGGCCATTTCCCTTCTGGCGTTCAGCCACCGTCAGCCAGTCGACCCATTTGAGGTATTCGGCATACTCAGCCTTCCAGTCTTCGATGTGACGCATGACCTCCGCTCCTGTCAGTATCCAGTATGCAAACATATTGAAAAGGCCTGGGTCTATGTCCTTTAGGTGCACCTCGCCTGTATCTGCCTCTTGCCAACGACCTGAAAGTGCAATTTTGAAAAAGGCAGCATCGTGGCATAGTTGGTCCTTGGGTAGAGCGTAGAGAACAGATTTCTCATCGTGAGATACCCTAACGTCCACGGTCACTACGTCATCCGGGAGATTGAGATCTTCTTTACGAATGTCTCGGTAGACATCTCGGGCAAAGGAGAAGTGGTCGCGGAAGATTGGAACCTTAACGCGGGCTCGGCGTCGTCGTAGGAATCCGAAAGAATAAGCGATGTCTCGGTTAGTAGCCATCGTGTTGTTAGGCTATCAGTCTCAGCGGGATGCTAGGACGTTGCGTTGCCGTCGTTTCAGTGAATGGGTCTAGCTAGGTTACTAGCCACGAGGAAGAAAATATATATTTCGGCTGCAGGGTAAGAAAACAATGTGGAAGCTACATTGTATGTGTAAGACGCCATGGCGATACAACAACTAGGGACATGTCAGCGCCCAATGTATGTATAGTCGAGTATCCTAGGAGATGCGTCTACGTTATGCTCAACTGTCCACGTCCACTTTCGTCTCCACCTTTCCCGTTAACTCCCTCCTCTGATCTTTCCTCCTTAGGGTCCTGCTCCTCAGTCCCATTGCCTGGCCCAACGCCCTCCTGTCCACTCTGCTTAATATCCTCTTCCAGCTCTTCTTCCTCACCGGGATCAAGACAGCCCTTTTCGTTATACTCCCTGTCCATCCTATGCATGAGCTCTTCCCCAGGTAGCAGTATGCTCCGATCAATCGCAAGGGGAAGTCCACGATGGCGGCCTCTAACCATGACAAAAAGCATTATGACCTTGCTCGTCGTTTGAAACGCGCCGCTCAAGCTGTAGTTGTCGTATGGAACGCCCGTGCTCAAGCCGACAGTGCCGTAGGCGGAAGTTACCTCAAACAGGATCGAGAATATGGAGAAGCCAGGCTGTGCCGAGTTGAGTTTGCCGCGCTCCACGATGCAGATGAGGAACCAAGCGAGCATCTGGAACCAGATGTCGTAGGCTAACTGCCGCCGCAGATGCTGCGCGAGACCGCCACCGGCGTTGCTCTGATCCAATCCGATGGAGCGTTCCTCGTAAGTGTTTGTCTTCCGAAGGGCCATGACAATAGGGAAGCTGGAGATGTACATCATAACGAGGTATGCGACGAGAAGTGCTGGCGCTAAGGAGCTCACGTTGATGATGTAGGCACCGCTGGTTCTTAGCCCTGTCGCTTGGAAGAGGCCATCGATAACCCTTGTCCCTGTTGGAATAGCCATCACTTGTGGCATCCCCAAATTGAGAACTTCGAACAATATCCATGCAGTCATGTCAATGGTGAGCTGTATGGCCAATAGATACCAGGTCTCCTTGCTCGGGAACAGGTAGATAAAGCATCGGCGCGGGTGATGCAGTAGAAAGGCTAGAGTGTGCCTAAAGCTAGATCGGACGGGGTAGATCTTTTCCAGCGCCCATATAATCAACCGGAGAAAGATGGGAAACTGCGTCTGCCCAGCCAACGAAAGAGCTCCGGAGACGATTAGCACGAAGTAGTCAGCTTGGAAGGGAATATAGTTGGAGTTGAGCACATTCAACCCGCCGTTGGCAAACTCAGTCACGGCGGAGAAGAAGGCCCACCAACCGGGATTCAGGTTGCCGGGTTGCGACGTGCGGAGTATGCTCTTCACACCCGATCGGTATGCGTACGGTACCAGGAATAAAGTGCCAATGGATAGCCAGAAGACCTGGTAGCTTATGAGGAGGAAAAGCAGTGCTTGTAACGCTCGGTACTCGACGCCTCCCAGCTCAAGGCGCTGGTGCTCGCTGAGACCGCGTATGCGGCCCCTCGGATCGAGTTGCGGCCGAAACGATAGGTATTGATGCTCCTCTGGCCGTAGCGGCGAAGTAATGCGGCCGAAAACCCGTTCGAAGAATTCGCGAGCGGTTTTTGTCTCCCACGGCGCCGGGAAGAATCCGAAACCGGTCTGATGGTAGTAGCTACGCCCCGTTACCATCTTCGTTTTTCCCTCCCTTGATGACCTCGCTCTTCCTTTTTGCTTGCCATTGCGCAATCTGCCCCCCTCTCCTACCCTTCTATGCCTGAGACCACTGTTGCTATCATGCGGGGCGCATTCCTCATCCTCCAGGTTCTGCAATGCTTTGCGACCCGCCGCAGAGTGTTGAACGATATCTGCTAGCTTCTTCCGGAAGTAGTATCGGCGGACCAGAACAATGAATGTCGAGACGAAAACAACGTTTCCGATAAGGAGGAGAACGCAGAGCACAGCCTGCTGGAAACCAGTCAAGGTGCCTAAGTTCACCGAATTGAGACCTAGCCAGGATTAGTGGTATAGAGAGATTAGCGCGCTTCCAACCTACCCGTCGTGGTCATGGCACTGCAACAGAGGAAAAGCGCATCAATGTAGCGCAGCCTAGTGCCATTTTGCGATCCCGGATCGTTGGCAAGGCCTTCCCCGTACACTATGATGGATGCAATGGCAATGCAGGTAACGAAGTACAGCATGTGAGCCCGATAGAAATTTAGTTGAAGCGCTTCGTTGCGCAGGTAGCGTAGAAAATGCTCCTTGGCTTCTTGCGGATGCCGCGCTTCTTCCCAAGGATCCGGCATAATGTTCTTTTGCTTCCCCGATGGGAACGAAATGGCAATCGAGTGCTGGCGAAGAATGAGAAAAGTCATGTAACTTTCGAAGTGCAGCCCAGCATGACGCGCGATGACATCACGGGCCTAAGCGACTGCTCTTATCAGCAACTCCGAGGAATCTTCTCAGTTCGCAAGCCAGAAAAACGTACGGGAAGTCCTTCAACAGGTAATTCCAGGTATCTTCGCCGTTTGTAGAGCGGTTTGAAAACCCCCAAACCGCTGCATGTCTCGCCCAATCAGAGTAAACAACCAGGCATGCAATTCACCCATGATACCTTAGGGATCTGATCCGCTGTTATCGCAAACTGGGATTCAAGATTGGAGTACATGGATGCCGTTCATTTTCAAGAGACTATACGGAGGCAACAATGCGGAGGTCATAGGTGGTGTACATACCGGTACACAAGCGCAGCCCCCATCACAGCCGCATTTAGCCGCGCCTCGATATTGCGTCCGCACCTAACAGAAGAGATGTTCGGGGTACTTCCACGTGTCTTTTCGAATGCCGTAGTCCATTTCTCCGTGCCTCACCCCGCAGGAATCCCTTGAGCTGCATTTGAAATACCCCGCGCTAGCGCTGAAGACCGCTTCATGACTTCGAGTTCACATTGCAGTGAAGAATTGCAGGTCAACGAACCGAACATCGGCGGCCTTTAGAAAACATGGCCAAGTTCAGAAATGCTGCTCTGGTGATCGCAGTTCTGGCAGTGGCGTACCAGTGGTGGCTGAAGAACCTCCTCTTTGTAACTTTCGGGCTTGGGCGCGTCATACAGCCTATTGAGAAGTTCCCGTACAAATGTCGGCGCCTTGAGCACAAGAGCTTGGATGGATGTGGAGCCATGTGGCTAGACGAGAAGTATCGCGTCCTGTACGCGGCGTGTACAGGAGTGGCAGCGCGGGATGAGTGGAATCCTAGGTGAGGCTCCACAATCGAAGATGTTTAAAGCAAATCTGCTAACGCGTAGTAAAGCTTATCGAAGTTCAACTACACTGGACGTCGCTCCAGGATGATGGCCATTTACATCGACGAGCCGCTCAAGAACGGCCTCTTCAAAATGCATCCGATTCTTCCTACGGATTACGGCGCCAAACCGGGCGATGGGAAGCTCGATATTGCGGACTTTGATGTCGAGCTTCTCGATTACGGCTCAACGCATCGCTTCTGGCTCGTTAACCAGCGAGCACCATACGACGCGAACGGAACTATGCTGGATGCAAACAAGTATGGGGCGAATACCACCGTAGACGTCTACGAGCATCGCAAAGGCGATAAAAAGATGAAATTCGTTGCCTCCGGTTGGAGCCCGAACATGCATTCCGCGAACAGCATTGCTGTTATGGGATCCAACAATTTCGTCGTCAGCAACGATCGCTCGTCGCAGCTGGAACTGACGAAGAGGCTGGATCCTATCCTTGGCGGCGGGAGCCTCGTATATCACGACGACTGGTGGGACAACTACCGCGTGACGAAAGCGAAGCTCCCTGTTCCTGGTGCTTTGGTACGCGGGCTGGACGATCGTATATACGTGCCCTCTCTCGTCGACGACAAGATCCGCGTCTTTGAGCTGCAAGACCCGGCTGAGTTCAAACAGAAGCATGCTATCAGCATGGCAATGCCTATCGCCGGGCTTACCTTGGATTCGAAGGGCGACTTCTGGGCTGTGGGGAGGAGCAAGTACGACCCAACGGGTCGCTCGAGCACCAATGCCATCTTCAAGATTGAGAAGTTCGAGAAGAAGTTGCCAATCCGGTTCGTTCCTCGGAAGATGTTAGAGGATAAAGAGAAGAAGTTCCTGAGTGGGGTGTCGGTTGCGAGGCATGATGTGAAGACAAAACGTCTCTTCTTCGGAGGTGAGTGGTGGTCATGTCGCTTCCACGCATGATGCGTGTGCTGACGATTCCCAGGCTCCCATATGCCATTCATGTCGGTCTGCGAGCGGCGATGATGCTGTTGCTGACCCGCGGGAGCGGATAGGACAGTATCTAGCTGATCTAGTCCGTATCGAACTTTCCAGGCAGCCGAAACTGGCTCGATGTTGTGTGTGTATCCATGATGCTGATGGTTTTGGGAATTTCGGTTTGCGACAACCTTGTCTGATTCAGTGGAAATGTGTGAGAATAACACTGTGTATCACTTTTAGGAGCAATACCTACTGCATGAAAGCTTGGTCAGTCATGTGAGGGAGGAAAGCGGCTGTGCTGCCGTGAGGGCGAGTCTCGACCAATGACGTCGCAGCTCGCTTGCCGCCATCCCTGCTGGTTGTGGCTGACTCTGAAACACGTGTCTTTAGCTCCATCGCCGCAACACATATGAACCGTAGCTATCCCATTCCTGCCTTCCACACATACATTCACTCTTCGCGCAGTCACAAGCATGGCTGGAAGTCCGCCTGTAAACGAACAAGGCTACATCAACAGCTACGCCGACGCGCGCACCGCCGGCAACACGCTGCTGCGCCTGCCTCTCGAGCTCCGCCAGGACATCTTCGAATACGCCGCCATGGGATACGCCCGCGACCAGGACTGCTGGGACTCGCTTGAAGCCGCCGATATGCGCCAAGGGCGACAAATCTCCTGGCTCCCTCCCATGTGCGTCGTCGACGACGCCTTCTTCATCGAATCTGTGCCCATGTTCCTCAAGCAAGCAAACATCGTGGTCCGCGAGGTATACACAGCCTACAACCTGCGCTTCTTCTTGCAAGCCACCGACACTTTTGCGAGTGTCCAGTCGCTGCGCTTCATCAGGGCGGAGGCGTTGACGCCCTTGTCCGCGGGAGCCGCGCTGCTGGAAGACTGCATCAACCTGCGCGACTTGTCGCTTTCGTTTCGCTTCGACGACTTCAATTTCCCAAAGCGCCTGAACTACGCTCCGGCCCCCAGCGGCGATCTGAACAAGAAGTGGTTTGCCGACGCATATGCATTCCGCCACATTTTGAAGTTGAAGAGCGTCAAGAGAATCACCCTCTTCGCGGTGCCGAGCCCGCTTCCGCGTGAGCTTTTCCCGGTCGGCGTGGAAAGTTTTTGGGGGATAAAGCCGTGGCTCGAGAAGAAGTTCGAGAAGAGGGGAATGAAGGTCCAAATCGTATGCGTAATTATCATTTCCTTTGCTGATTGATGCAGGCTAACGAATGCCTAGGCCTCCCGAATAGGATGTGAGTCGTCCTAGTCCAGCTTGTCGCCTGCGACTCCGGCTAGAAGAATACGGAAGCATTTTGTGAATCGCGCTGCATATTGGATTCCTCAGCGCAGCCATGCCCTTTTTTGAATATCGAAGCGTGGGTCAGCGTCTAGACTGAAGGTGCGCCCAAAGTTGTTCCGGCGACATGGGGCCCGATACGGGGTTTCCGATTGCCTGGACGCAGGATTATCATGTTCTCAGTCCTAGTGAAGTCATTCCCCGAAGCTGTAGTTGGCTGAGGTTGGTCCAACGCTCTTCAGAAGGTAGACATTCTAGGTTGACGGGTGCGCTAATTGACAAGCGTCTTGGCACGCGGCCGCTTTCCGCGGCGCGTTCTCTATCCCAGGGATTCAGACCTCACTTTGCCTCACCACACCCGCGCCATTGCCACTCGATTACGGTCATATTTCATTTGGATCCTTCAATGCCTTGCTTTCCACGAGAGAGCGCGCGCCTAAGTAGGTTTTCCCACACCACCAAGATGGGACGAGACGGCACCCGTCAGCTCTCCTAGTTTACAGCCAGGCTGTCGGCGAGGGCTAGCTGACACGAAGGCCATGTGCGTCTATGACTGCCGTCACTACGGGCATCCGAAAAACCAAGCCTTCCATCGCTCTTCGGCCATGGCTTAGATCAATGTACTTCCGGACGTCGAAGTCTTCCTGTCGACACGCATCTAGCGTCGATGCGCGCTCTCTCCTGTGAACCCAATGTGCCATTCGCACTGCCACGAACCGAATTCGGGATTTCATCACCACTACTCGACGTGGGAAGCGGGAGTCAAGAGAGGATAAGATCACGCGATGTCATGTTCAACCCACCACATCCAGCGGTCGCTCGCCAATGCTGGTCAGCCCCGGTTAATGCGCTATTGGGTGGCAGTAAGCCACCTACAACCCCATAGGCTAGAGCTCATGAGTTCCTGCAGTGTCGGCATGCCTACGGGCTTCGCCATGGACACTCCACACTTTCAGCCTCGTCCGCGGGAACGATTGATATCACCCCAGGTTTTCCCATAAGGCTCCTGATCTCTTGATGCCTCGAGCACTTCCTTCCCGGCCCATAAACAACGAGTTCGCTAGCACACATTCGCGCACTTGGCCCAGCAGCTTCCACTTGCAGAAAAGGTTCGACCAATACTGAAGCATGGCTGGTGAAAAGGCTAAACGCGAGCTGCCTACTCTGGGCGAAAGCTTCTCGGACAGCTCTCCACACTGTAATGAGAACAAGTACGAAGGCTCCTCCACCTCTACAGCACGAGCGCCTTCCCCCCACCGAAACGATGCGGAAATTGGCAGACGCAATGCAGAGGCGGCGCCAAGGAGACTCACCGAAACCGAGTTAAACGCACGGCTCGACCAGCAGAACATACCACGACCGACTGACCCAACGGGCATGCATCCGGTTCTCCGTGAGGGCGTCTTTGCCTATGTCACCGAGCAGCTTTGGCAATTTGGTAAAGGCGAATGGGCGCTCCGACCACGGACCTTTTGCATATTGCGCATCCTCGGTAGAACCGATCTCATGGATACATTCGTCGCACTCAAACGGAATGATGCATACCTTCCCTATAACGGCCGGAACCTTCCCGAGGCCGTGAAAGGTGCGGAACTTCGCACTAAGTTTCTGGAACTGCAGAGCCTCATCTCGTCCAATAGGCATTTGAAAGAGTTGGAAGAGGAGGGTGGTGCACACTTCAATTTCCTGAAATCAGCCGAGGAACACTTTTCCATCGTGAAGCCACTAGGTCGGGGCGGCTCTGGGGAGGTGGATCACGTGTTTGGGAAGCTGAGCTTGAAGAGCTTTGCTAGGAAAAAGCTTCGGCGGGGCCTTTCGGAATTGAAAGACGGAGAAAGACTAGAGCAGTTCACGAGGGAACTAGCGGCTCTGAAAGCGGCTTCGCATCACCACCTCGTCAAGCTCATTTCTTCATATACCGATCCGACTTTCGTTGGTCTGATCATGAGGCCTGTAGCCGACATGGACCTCAAGGCATACCTAAAAGAGATCAAGGATTGCGAATCCGATCGTGCCGTCCGGAAGCAATGTCTGCGGACCTTCTTCGGCTGTCTTATTTCGGCGTTGGAATATCTCCATGACAAGGGTATCATCCACAAGGATATCAAACCCGAAAACGTCCTCGTCAAGCACACGAAGGTTTACCTGACCGATTTCGGTACCTCAAGGACCTTGCGCGAAATGTCTCGCAGCCTTTCTACCGGAAAGAGGACCTACGCCGTCACATGGAAGTATGCCGCTCCGGAAGTAGTGGATGATGCTGTAAGTCTAGATAGATCATGTACCCAAGTATAAAAACGCTAACTAGTGATAGCCTCGGGGAAGGCTTAGCGACATATGGTCAATGGGATGCGTCTTCTTGGAAATGGCTACAGTGCTCAATAACCACACACTGGAGGACCTGAGATCATACCAGTATATGAACAACGCGGAATTGTACTGGGCTGACGAAAGTTTGAACAAAGCATGGATCCAGAAAATGAGGTCGGAGCCCGATTCCGAAGATAGGGAGCCCCTGGAATGGGCAGAGATGATGCTGCATAAAGCGAGAACCGCACGCCCCACAGCATCTCAGGTACGAGCCAAGATCACCGATAGTAACAGTGGACACCCCTATTTCTGCTTTCATTGCTTAGAAGAGGAACAAGAGGGGCCGTCCCAGGCTACCAGACCAGGCGAGGTACCCGATCCGGAACTCGTGACAGCATCACTCTTGCGTTCGTATATCCAACGCCGCGTGGCAAGAGGAGCGGCTCAAGGTATTGGCGATGAGCAAGAAAGCACGGATGAAAACGATCGGGTTACTTCCAAGATGCTTGAGGATGCTGGCGTCGTAACGGTGCCGACTGACGGGGGTACCTCTACAGGTGAGAAGCTCGAACAACACGAAGCGGGTATAGGAACCAGAGCCTCGAATGCGAAGCAGATTGGCCGAAATGAAAATACTCAGACTCGATATCCGCCAGCTAAACCAGAGACCGAGGGGACACCTGTAAAGAGAGGGATGGATACCGAACGCGGACCACCATCAGCTATGGGCCAAGAATCTCGACCAGCGAGCCATTTAGCCTCAAAGACCACCGAAACAAAACCGGATAAGCAACCTACCGCCACGAAACAGGTGAGGTTCGAAGCATCAACTGAGCCATTGATTCGATGGAAGCGATTTACTGGGCTACATGCAGAGAGCAGACCGGCTCCTTCGGAGCCGATTGAAGAACCAGAAGACGCCGAAGACACCCCTATAGTTTCTCCGAAGCCCTTGGTCTCCCCTCCCCTGGATCAAAGCGACTGCTATCCGTTGCCCGACACCACCCTTGTGCCCTCATACATTTTGGCAGGCGCGAATAGGTTCACCATGAGCGAACTGAGTGCTTCGAACCCTGGTCTTGGTAGATACAACATGTTCGTCTACGGCCGCTTGATGTTCCCGAGTATTCTCCGCGCATTTGCAGCAAGTTCGCTTCAAGGAATAGAGTCACATCTACACAAACGACGGCTCACTCCATCCTCGAGCGACTGGGCTAGGATCAACGTTTCGATACAACGCGCAGCTGAAGCTATGGCACCGGCTCGTTTGAAGGGTTATGATGTCTGGCGGCCTTCGCACATGGATTGTGCTGTGATTCAAGAGAAGTCCTGGACTGCCAAGGTCCTAGACAATAGGCGGATGAAGAACTTCCCTGGTCTAGAGTCAGATCCTCCAGGGGAGGTGACTGGCTTCCTCATTCTGGGCCTAGGTGAAGAGGTACTAGAGTACTGCGATCTGGTCTTCGCCTCGGACAGGAAGTTCTTGAAGAGAGCGAACGCTGAATCGGATGAACCCTTTTCGGAGCCAAAAGTGACTGGCCTTCTGGAAAGAAAACTCGTCACGGTTGACGTACAGCTGACCTCTGGCGAGTTTCGCTCTGTTGCTGCTTATACGTACGTCTGGGCCCAAGGTGCGGATCATCTCCGCCATGCGTGGCGACCTGAGGGGTTTGTGCGGCGCCGCGACTTTCAGCAGCTTTCCGACGTGGAATCGATTGACTGGAGAGCAGAGGAGCAGGCATTAGCCAAGACAATGCATATCGCATATGCGCTTGTGGGCGACGAGCTGTGTGTGGCCATTCTTTCCGACGACTTCGCGAAGCTCACGCTGCTCCTAAAAGACGGCAACAATCCAGATGGGCGCTGCAAGTTGTTTGGTACGCCTCTTCAAGCAGCAGTAGCAACGAATCAAGAAGAGATGGTTCGCCTTCTCCTGTCTTATGATGCCAACCCGAGTCTCAAAGGTGGGAAATATGGCACGCCGCTCATCGCTGCTACTGTCGGAAGTAGGCAAAAGATAATCAAGATTCTCCTCAAACATCGCGCCGATGTGTTTGCTTCAAATCCCCAGTACGTGAATGCGTTGTACCAAGCGGTTGGGAAAGGCGACATAGCTATCGCAACGATGCTGCTTGAAGCCGGTGCCTGGATGGGTAGGGAGTACGGAGAGATGTATGACCTTGCGATTGAACGCCAAGACCGGGATATGCAGGCGCTCCTGCTGGACTACGATGTGCGGGAGGCATTCCGTGATCGTCTGCTGTCTGCTGGATCCCACCAGGAGATTATCGGAAGAGATCACCACGAGGATGAGAGCCTCGCAAGAACATCGACCCAAGTTCTGAAGTCGGTCATTACTAATTTCATCAGTCTGAGCAGTCGGCCCGGTAGATGGACGGGTCACAAAGGCGTTGTCATTACGCGGGCAGCGTTGCGGGCAGGTGCTCCTCCTATCATCCTAGACTATATTCGAGGAGCCATCAGTCCTATCCAGAAACTCATCGATATCCTGAAGGCCGCCGATAAGAGAAAGGAAGACGAGAATGAATGGATGATGGACGTGGATGACAGGGTCGTGGAACTGAACTCCGACGAAGACGAGGAACCCGTAATCGAGGGGCCGAAGACCCCGGTTATAAAGGTCACCAATTCTGGATACAACCATGAAATCGCGCCGTATTCCTATACTACTTCAACGCGATCACGAAATTCGTCTATCTCCTCCATAAGGTCAACAAGCTCGTCAGGTTCAGATGATCGCGTGAACGCGCATGACAGAAACTCGAGTGATACCGAGGCGGGCTTTCGAAAGGAACCACCCATTCCAACTGAGCCGGTGGCATCGACGCCAAAGCCCCGAGAAGAGCCATATCCTACACGCTTGACTGAATCCCCTAAACCGCACACACGGCGCTACACCTATGACCTTGGGCCAAAGTATGCGCCCAGAGACTACAGTCATTCTACGTCCGATACGGATCTCAATACCGTGAGGCGTTCGCCCACGCCCCGGGTCCGGGCGGAACCGCCCGTTGGTCCTGCGTCCAGGAGAAGTACGCTGGGTGCCCAGCCCATTCGCTCAACATACTCCCGGCAAGACGTGAGCCCGCAGTACCTAGTAAGTACACCAACATCCTTACTGGACGATCTCAGCTGATTCAACAGGCCCCACCTTCCATGATCTCTCGCACCCGCTCTTTGGACAGCCGGCTACCTGCAGCGCATCCCCAGCAGAGTTTTGCGCGACCACACAGCCCTGACTTCAGAAATGCCAGCGACGAGCTCGTCAGCCCCTCGCTCCGCCGCTGGAGCAGTGCGCGTCGGAGCCAACCACGGCCGCCGGACCACGTTCCGGCCAGAAACGTGCGCCCGGCAGAGTTCTGCCTTGCGATGAGACCGAAAAGAAGACGCGGGCCTGACTGCGCTACATGTAATGGTCTCGGATGGGTTAGGGGGATATTTGGTCCACCTGGTCGAGAATATAGGAGAGAGGTAACCTGCACGGATTGCCAGGGAAGAGGTGGAGCATCTTACTGATCTCCAGGAATCAGCACAACGGTTTCTGTACTAAAGGCTATCAAGCAATTGTGGTTTATCTTTCCCACTCGTTTCCATAGTGGCGCCCGGCATATAGGACCGAAGACGCGAAGGCAGCTCTCTTATTTAGATTGATCCTGTGTCAGCGCTAGTGGCTCGACCAAGCATGAGAGGTTTTCGTTACATATGTTGGTTAACCCACAAGTTGATAGGTACGAGTCAAAGTGCATATCGTTGCACAAGGACTTCCATCGCCGGCCGTCCCCGCCACCGACACAACTGACGACGCAATGTTGCTCTCGGATGCTTTTAGATGCTTTCGGATGCTTGCGGAGGGAGATGCGCGTCCCTAAGCCCTATGAGAAGTCCTAGTAACCCCCGACTTCTTCGGGGTCTGGCTATCTCTTTGTTCTTTTCCAGTAGGGCATAGAGGGCCTTAAGCAAGAGGTTGGTTCTGATCGGCATTAGAATTTGAGAGTATTTAGCAACAGCCAGAGGTTGATTCTTGTAGGGAATAGGATTTGAGTGATGTTGGCGTAGTTGCTCGAGTAGTAGATACATTATAAAAGTGAACACCAATCGAGTAGCGAGCCGAGTAGCGAGCACTCGGCTCTGCCGAGATCACCGGCACGGACCATATTCGGCTCGGCCCGCACGAACTATCGATTCGTTTCGGGAAGGCCTCTATTTGGGCCCACTACTTTGCTTAGCATGCATAATTGCTACTCTGCAGGCAAGCAACTGCGATTAAGCTTGACATGTTTACTACCCGTAATCTTCGCTCAAACATGGCTGCACGCGACCAAACACCGGAGCATTTGTGGGACAATTCCTCAGAGCAAACGTGCGAAGCAACTGACAAATGTCTGGCCAGCAAACCCTCGGAAGAAGTACTTTACCCCCCCACAGGTAACGTTGAACTGAGCGAAGTACCGGACTCAGATCCTGCAAGCATCGATCAACTCTGGAAAGCCGTCTCGAAGACCCTCAAGCTGAAACAGCAGCATTCAATGGCCACCACATCATCCCCCGCTCCCGTCCATCTTACCAAACGTAATGTTGACGCATTCATGAACAAATATGGCATCACTCTGCAGGATAGCATCTCGTTTCACGATGTCACCATTGGGGACGAGTTGAAATCCGCCGACGTCGAATCTGTCTGCATCGCACCGGAGAGCAAGGGGTTTCTCACCAATCACCTCCAGCAAATCCACATGCCCGACTTCCAAGCCTTCGTCACCGAGAAACTTTTCCGACAGGCGTACCACCAAGACGGCACCTACGGCATCTCGCGACGACTCATGGACTACGAAGCCATCGCTGAAGGGAACCCTGATCCGGCGCGACCCCACGATAGGGCCCTTATGTGGTATGCACCGGTCCCTCTTTCTGCTCTGCCAAGCATCCCTGCGGCCCCGAGGAATTCGGCCCAGGCAACCACGTCGACCACCACCCAGCGTCCCCCCACCGTGCCCACGGGCAACGCCGCCCCCAAAGGAAACCCGGCAGCCGGAGCCCAGTTTCTCTCTTCCCTAGACGAATTACAGCTCTGGGCCACGAAACCGCACATCCTCTATGCCCTCACGGACAAGATCTTCAGTGCGACGTTCAAGAGCAGAGCAACCTTCCTTCCACGACTCCGCGATGACACAATGTATCCCTACCTCACAGTAGATGTTGTCGCTCATCCGCTTGACGCTCACCTCAACGCGGCCTTTCTCGTTGCGTGCAGGGACCCCTTAGTCTTTGGCGTCACGGCGCTCTACAATCGATGGCTGCTTGCTCAGCAGCACGATATGCACGCCAAAAGAGTCGCCGCATCTTCTCCGCCATCGGCCTCGACGAGCTCGCCGTCCGAGCAGGAGGGCGACGCACATCCAGGCACGGACTCGATTCTGCACTTTGTTGTGCTCGTCTCCCAGAATGGCTGGCTCCTCGTCAAGATCAGCCCTCAGAGCTGGCCGGTGCAGGAGAACAAGTGGGCGGGGGTGAGGGTCGAAACCTGGCAGCGTGGGAATATCCGCGCCGGCTTTGACGATCTTGCGGATACGGTGAGGAGGATTCACACTTGGGGCACCACTTCGTATAAGGGGGCGTGCAAGCGCGATGTTGAGGGGTTGTATAAGTGTACGGGGGGAGCCCAGAGGTTCTTGTCTCCGGACGTTACTGAGACCGAGACGAAGGTGAATGAGGAACCTGAGACCGAGACGATGGTGAATGAGGAACCTGTGGGGCCGGTGGTTGGGGGGCTAGCGGGCGGGAACCCGTGGATTGAAGGACTACATAGTGATGGACTCACATAGCACAGATAGTCTAAGCAATCACTGACGTCCTTCTCAATCGTCAGCATCGCATATAGCAAACGGTTCTTCATTGTAGAATGCCGCTGCGACATTACTCGGCCGCAATCCACATATGCATTTAGAAGAACAAATGGTAAAAGCCTAGATCGATATGCAGGCGCTCGAGCCAGCAGGCCGTTTAGTGCTAAAGGCCAGCTAGCAGTCTAGTTTTTTTCTACGTATTTAACTTCCTATAAACTAATTAATAGATTTTCTTTTTCTCTCATCTCTTATATCTAAACTTCTTCTTCTTCTTTATAATATTTCTTTAGAATTAGATAGCGTATTATAATGTTTTAACTAAAGCCTATAAGCTGACGATATGGCGGTGGTACCTTCGGCATCTGCCTCTCATCGCAGAGGCCACTTAGCCACGATGTCGCCGGGGCCAAAACGTCCTTGTCCGGAACAGGGACGACGTATTTGGCGACAGAATACAGCGTCTCGCCGCGCGCGATGGCATACCGCACAGCCTCTAGGTCGGCCAGAATTTGTCGCGCCGACGAGTAGAGCTGTTTCCAGCATTTCTCGGCGATAGTAGCGCATACGTGCGGATCGGTGGGAAACTCCCCGGCGCGGAATCGACGCTCGATTTCGTCTTCGTCTTTGGAGTTGTCCAGATCCGGGAACACTTCATGGCCCATCATGATAAAGTAGATGGCACTTCCGAGGGCGAATAGATCCGTCTTTATGCTTGCGTGATCTGCCGGTTTGCGGGGTAGATATGCCTTGGTAGATTCGAGGGAGAGGCCGTCTAGAAGGATCTCTCCGTCCGTAGAGAAGTGCTGGCCCTGGAAGTCGGCGAGCTTGAGGTCAAGATTGGCATCAAGCAGGAAGTTATCGTGGCGGAGGTCGCAGTGGAGGACTCGCTTTGAGTGGATATAGGATACGGCTTCGGTGGCTTGTATACACCAGGATAGGCGTCGCTCGAGAGATAGCTCTGAGTGAGCGGAGAGGTAGTCGTGCAGATTGCCATTTGGGGCAAACTCCAGGAAAAGGCCATCTTTGCTTATACCCTTCGACTGGATGATACGAGGATGGCGTCCGAGAACACTCAGAATCTTCGCTTCGATCTGAACCCATTTCATCTCCTCCTGAGTGTGCGGATACTTGAGGACCGTCGTTTCGTCGACTTCGCCAATCCAGCAACCGCCGCCATGCGCAATGATCCGCTTGACTCCCTGAGGGAGATATCGATGAATCTCGACGTACGTTATGTGCGACATTGCAGCAACTTTAATATATCATGTAGAGCCACAGGGACCAAAGGTGTTTCACTCCGCAAAGACGTTCGAGATGTTGGTTGGATGCCGGTATAATTAGCACGGAAAGACATGGTTTCTGGCTCCTGGTTGATCAACGCTCCATACCGGCATAATCGAGGCATCAGCTGTTGGAGCTGCCATGTGTCATCGGAGCGGGGCAGGATTTTTGCGGTGGCGCAGTCAGAATCCTGTCTTGGCATTATCCGCGCCACACGGATGCCGTGCGACGCTAAAACACCCCCGGCCGTTTTTCCTGATTGCCTGGACACTTGCACCACACCGCACCAACTTCCAAACATCCGCCTACACCGATACACAGCCCTCCTGCTCTCCGTCCAGTTCCTCCCGTTTACAAGGATTGATAGCGGCCACTAGATGTGCCAATGAGCCTATTCTCATCGTACGTGCCCCTGTCGTGACAACGGTTATTTCCTATTGGGCCCCCTAAATTCCAATGATTAATGGCCTGTCAACAGAGTAAATGTCGAGCGCTGCACATCCCACCTTGTCTGGCCACCACGATTCATGATAAACCACAGCACGCACACAGATCCTCCTCAGATTTCGTTCCACCCTTCATCCTCCACGATTCCACATGGAGATTGAGACTGCGGAGAATGTAACGGAGCGGAGAGGCTTTATAAAGAGACCTGGTAACACAACGGTTGTTATTCGTGCGGGGTACTCTGTCATTTGCGACATTAAAGACCGCCTGGGTGTGGTGCTCAAGGTACCTTTACCCTTCGAGGAGTTTAAGCAAGCCATGGAGATTGAAAAGCGGGTGTATCGCCGTCTAGGGAAGCACCCAAACCTACCTAATGTTGTAGACATGAATGAGTATGGCATTTACCTCAAACGAGCAGAGTCTAGATGCCTCCGACTGTACTACAATAAAGGAGGCAAGGCCACGCCTGAAGAGAGGATTAAGTGGTGTCAAGACGTTGCCGAAGTACTCAACTACGTCCATGAGAACAACATCCGTTACGCTAACCTATCTAGGAAGAATTTGTTAATAGATTCGGCACGGAATATTCTTCTCTGCGATTTTGGTGGCTCTTCTATCGACGACGACTAGGTAGAAGTTGTTGCCGAAATTGGTTTCTGGCATCCTGACGAGCGAGAATACCCCGCCTACCATCCGTGCGGAAATTCATACACTTGGATCAACTATCTACGAGATCGTGACGGGCAGGAAACCTTTTCACGAGAAAATAGAGGAGCAGGAGTGCGAGGTTGAGAAACTTATAAAGGAGGGAAAGTACCCTAACGTGAGCGAACTTCCGCTCGGGGATGTGATAGTTAAGTGTTGGAAACGCGAGGGCTACTTCAATTTAGCGGCTGATGTGGCTGAAGAGATTACCTATTCTAGTATGTTTCGTTCACGTTATTAGCGAAGAGACACATAGAGCTAATCGCATGTTAGCTCCAAGATATCTAGCCTAAATATGGCCTAGTCTTCCCCTTGCCAGGAACTCGTCTGGTTGTTCCTCTAACAAGGACTTGTCCAATCATTCCTCTAGCAAGGACTCACCTAGCATTTTCTCTGGTAAGAACTCGTCCAACCGTTTGTCCGGACAAGCAGAATCGATGGCGAACTAAATTAGGGACAATCGATCGGACGACGCGGCGACGCGGGCGCACGACTTCGGGTCGGCCTCTAGGCAGGTGCAGACTTGGGAATGAAGGAATATATTTGTATTTAACTTCTAAAAACGAGTGTGTTGTTATCTCCACCTTATCCCTCATAACAAGTGCCATCATCTCTGAAAACCGGTGTAGCTCGAGCGATTCAATGTTGGAGGTGCGGCTTGGGTGTCCGTGACCTTCTACAAAACGCAGTCATCATCTCCACTAAAAACTCTGGAAATTTCATAGCCGGACAATTTAAATGTCCCTAGATGTCGGTTCCCTTAGGAAGTTGAGCTAGGGCATTTATTGCAAACTCTTCCGCTCTAAGTTATAATGATCGAAGAACCCGCGATCTCTGTAGCATTGGCGCACTGGCCACTGGGGGGAGCATTATTGCACTGGTCTTGGTCAATTCTCATTCGCTCGGTGTGTGGAGGTGTCTGCTTGCAGCCAGACGCCTTGGTGGTCTGCTAGTAATACGTGCATCTACAACCCTATAGCTGCTTATTAGGGTCTGTATTCCTAATGTTTAGAAAGGCTAGCTTCCATCGTACTTACCATTGTCGGTTAAATCAGTAGTGACCACGTCTAGGAATTCGCGAGAGTTGGATTGGGGTCAGGCAACCAGAGAAACTGTTCTAGTGTTAGTCCCTGCTAGTCCCTTAAGTAGGGCGCAGTCTTCTTACTTTTCGAGCGCGAATGCTGAAAATTAATTAAACCCAACAGCGATGAATTCGTTCTATACTTTGCGGGGTGGGATTGGCAAGCGCCGAGTAAGTTGTTCTAAACGGTTCTAACTGATCCCATCCTTTATGCGGGCAGTGACCGAATAAATGCTGACGACATTTTACGCGGAATGGGCCGTCTCACCGGTGAGCTTCTGCGGGTCGAGCTAAATAAGGGTTGGACTGACCGGAAGCGTCATTAGTAATTTGCATCCCGCCATGCTATCTGCCTCACACACAAAGTTGTCGCCTTGGTCCCCCGCTTCTCGACGCAACCAAACCTATGCCCAGGGTGAGTAAATTTGGTCCGGGAACATTGCTATTCGGAGCTCGCATAGCGAAATAGAAGATCTCGTCTAATTCATCTATGCAATCCGTGGTTCCGCGACCAGTAAATGGCAGCTGCAGGGTTCTACTTCTCCTCCTCCGTCTAACCCCGCAATCATCTGCGGATATCTCGCTTACCAGCCAGCCTCATCCTACCCGCCGCATCTTTGTTAAAAAAGCTCCCGCAGTCTATTCCCACGGCTTATGTCCTTCCAGTGCTCTGTAGACATGTGGGCTCTAGGCGCTGTTCTCGTCAGACTGAGGTGTGGGCTCCCGAGGTACGTAGACGCACATTAAGGATGGTAAGCTCTGGCGTCGAGACGTGAGTCGGCGGCTCCTACAGTACTTCACGGAAACGCGAGACGACCTGGCTTTCTTTTTGCTACAGGCGATGTTGTGCATGGAGCCTGAAAAGCGCAGGAGGGCCTGGGATTCACACGAAAGGTCGCTGCTGCTGCGTGAGGGTAGTCGAGATACCTGAAAGACCGAAGCTGTAGCAATGGTGGAAGAAGAGGGAGAGGTAAAGGACGATAACGAGGACAGTGACGAGGAGGAAGATGAGAGCGAGACAAAAACAGTCCGCGCGAACAGTCGCCACCAGAATGGCAAAGTGCCACGCATCTTTGTCGACCGTGGCACAGAGGGCGTGAGGGCCGACCCAAGGATGAACTCCGACATCTCTGGCTCTCCCAGCTCCGCACTCCGGAACTGCGACCTCGACCTCGCAGGGAGCCGATACAGCTTCTTCTTAACAAGGCCGGCCGGCCGCCACCGGCGGCGCAGGGGACGCAAGGGGCGGAGGAGATGCTGGACAAGATCTGTGACCCCTTGGATAGCTTCTTTGATAAGTCTGATGTCGGCGCCGTTTCAGGGTTTTCTGAGGATTTTGAGTCGGCTCCGGGTTCCGCGATTCCTCGGCCGCCCGGCCCATTCCAAGGGCCGGTGCCCTGTGAGAACGAGGATCGTGTGGGTGCTCCGGCTGTATCATGTCCGCTCGAGCCTGTAGTACCACAGAAGAGACTAAGGTAAGCACGATGGAGTGTCCCTCTTTCTGTCCACAAAGCTAACCGGAGGGGAACAGAGAGCTGGACGTCTTTGAAAGTGCTATCTTGCAGCCGAAAGACTTTCAGAACGAGTCGGCATTGTGATCATCAAATTGTTACCAAGAACATCGCGCGCGGAGCAAGCTTCTGCCGGGGTTGGTTGTGGGATGACATACGGCTAGAGAAAGTGTGAAGAAATTAGTTATGTATCGCTTACTATTGGCTTTGGGCGACTCGGTGACCATTTGTAAGGTTGCAGGTTGATAGAATGCATGTATCCTCTGGATTGATGTTGATAAATGCTGGCATGGAGTCTGATAAGAAAAGGGCAAGGACTAGCTTGCGATGAGTCGCGAATCATCGCATGAAACTAAAAAATGACCAGGTACCAGAGCCGCTCGAATGGGGGCGATGAGGCTCTTGCGTGGCATCGACCGTAGGTGAGGCCGTGCGATCCCCGGCGGCTGGGCTTCTTGTTGGCTTCTTGTCAGCGCCCGCTCCTTGCACAGCTCTTCTTCCTACTCGTCGACCCGCCAAACGCCCTCGACGACGCACGCGACGACAAATGTGCACCTATGGCACCGCAGTATTCGGTCAGACACCTCTTGCGCCTTGACGACTCTGCGCTTGTCCGACACATAGCAGATAACCGGGATGCTCGAGACATATTCGATGTCACAAACATCGGCGACTGGGACGACGTATCTGAGGCCCAGCAGACGAAACTCCTTGAGAGGTTAATGTACCGCCGCTCGCCCCAGATCATGTCGCTCGTCGCTAAAGCGCGTGTAGGTCCCTCGGCCCGCGGGCCAAAGCCGCGCCGCAGCCCCTCGATTTCGGCCAGCTTTTCGCAAAGCTCAATGGCGTACGCTCAGAAGGAGAAACGTCGCAAGAACACGTTTCCTCGTCACCACGCCTTGCAAGGTCACCATCGCTGTCGCCCCAGCCTGGCGTGGGTAAGGAGCACCAGATCCGGTGTTACTACGAACTTATTGACGATGGCGGCCGGCCGCCTTGTTCGTTGGAGACCCTGGACAAGATCTACGAGAGCCCTGCAGACTATGTGGAGATGCTGAGACCGTGGCTGGGAAATCTGACTTTCCCTCTGAATCCGGATGATTTGGGCGTCTTTTCGCGTCCGCTTGAGCGCTGGAGGGAGTTTCGGAGATGGCAGGGCAATAACCGCGGAGTGGACATGACGGGTGACGAAAACTTGGCGGCTTTTCGGGACGAGAAACGGCGCTACTTCGAATCTACTGGGCTTGGTAAGATGACGACCGCGCCGTACTTCGACGAGACTATCTACCAGATGTGGCAGCAGGAACAACTCCGCCGCCAGCGGAAGCAGGATAGCTTTGGGGAGGTCTGCGGCGGGACCTTCGACGAATATGTTGAGGCTGCGCGTCGCCGCCTGGGTGGTCACAGTTTTACTGAGGCCTTTGATCTCCTCGAAGACCCGAAGCAGCAGAGCGAGCGAGTGACGTGGATCGAATACCTCGAGTTCGAGTACTGGTGCCTCGACAGGTGCACCACATCTGAGACCCAACGTCATTATGAGGTTAATCCCAAGCCGCTGAGCGACCCACACCGACGTGGCTCGCAAAGTGTATCACGCAATAAGCTCACCAACCAAGTCATGCGAAAAACAGCAGCGCATCGAGACGCAAAGGCAGACGAATCTCGCCAGCTTCTCCGGACGCAATGGGCTCTAAGTCAGATGCCTACGGAAGAGCTGGACGCGCCTCCAGCTAATCCAGTTAAGAGGTCTAGGAAGCGAGGACGCCAGGTCGATGACGAGGCTGTGGAGGAACCCACAGAGCAGCCCATGATGAAGAAGCAAAAGAAGCAGCAGCAACAGCAACAGTGCAAGGAGAGCGGTACACGACGGAAGGCAACACTGCAGAAAACAACATCGCGGGACGCAAAGACGAACACAAGGTCACAGAATCCCAGCAGCCTTCGACGCAGCGCTCGCATTAGGAAATTGCAAGCGGCCGCGTCAAAGTCTTTGGAAACTTCGAACGGGTGCGGAAGATGAATAGACAGTATAATAGAAGTCGCTTGTCAGTACAACGTACATGCTACGGAAACTTGTCCTTCTCCATTCGCTTGGGGGTTAGTCAATTGATAGAACGACCCTTAATATCGGTTGAGGCTATGACCTGCCAGCCCCCCCAAAAATAACATTCTATTTGATGGGCAGTCATCTGCCCCATATGGAAAGATATACAAGGGCAGAGCCAGCCCCATTTTCAGCTTCTACAGACATTCTGCCTGCTCCCACTGAAGTTACTACCACATTTGACTAGTGAAACTAGCGCACACGGGTTTACCGCGAATCGAGGTAATTAGAGTCAAGGACTCCAGCGAATGTTCAAGATCCAGGAGAAAAAATGGGGGATGGAGGAGGGGGGAGGCATCGAGAGCGGGCATTTAATGTAAGAGGTGTAACCGCTACGATGGTGACTGGAGTCCCGTGATATGATGCGGTCCACGGGCACCTTTCGGCGTGAGCCGAGGACTTCAAATAAACATTTTTACGATGGGTCGTACTTTTAGGGCTTAACAAAGTCTGTTGCTCGGGCGGCCAGGCAAGAGAAGAGTGATGGGTGGAACGCAGATGGGTGCAGGCTAAGGGTAAATCTAAATGAGATCATCTCCAGGTAAGAATGTAGATTGGTTCATCTGACGACAACTAAATGCGGCTGACTATACGTACACCCAGAGAGTAGGGATACTCTTCCAAATCATCCCTAGCTACGTAAGAAAGCGGGCACCCATCTCGGTCAGAGACATCTCCCGAGCACTCGCGGTCGCTTAGGCGACGTGAGAGCCCCTTGTCTTTTCAGGCAATTGCATTGAGTTGGGAGTCTGGCTGGTAGAGTGGCTGCGGTTAATTTGCGAGTCACATGTGCATCGTGTTCTCTCCCACACATGACCATTGAGGCCGCCCGCCTGATTTTTCAGTGCCTGATTCTCCGCAGCTACTCGCGAATACACTTCGGAGCACTTTTGAAGGGCAACGGTGAGGCCGTCATACGCCGTAGTCCAGCTGCGTGTGTTCACTTGGAGTCGCTCGCAGTGTCCTACAGCTTGTAGACGGTGCTGTTCGGTTGCGTGCAGCATCTCCTTTATAATGTTGTGGGATTGGATTTCGGTCGGAAGCAGCAAATCGATGGCTGACGACTGGTCACTGTAAGGCGGTAACAGCCACGTGGTGGTGCTGGCTTAGGCAACTTGCGACGACCATGTTGAGGCTATGACGTGCGACAGGCGGTGCTTCGGGAAGTCTGTGAGCCGTGTCCGAAGTAGAGAGCTGCAGGGGCTCCTCGACTGGAACAGGCAATGGCGCTTCGGCGGGACGGCTTACCGTGGGAGCTCGAGTTCGAAAGGGCTGAGGGATCTGCGCTTCAGCGGAACGTTTGGGACGCAAGGGGAGAAAGGTCTGGAACATAGATCAGCCCATTGTGTATAGCGTCGGAAGGAGTAGCATCTGCCATAGCATTCTGGGGATGATGCATCGCGTTTTAGTGTCGTATAGAATGCCAATTCGAGCTTTTGGAAGGATGGGGTAGGCTTGGCAGACCAGGCCCTGCACAGTTCCAGCGTTGCGGGCCCTCGAAAGTCGTCTTCTCGGAAATAGGAAACCTGCAACCGTCATTTCAGCGCTCAACCTGCACAAGAGCTTCTTCTTCCCACCCTAATGGCGGATGATTGGCATCAGCTTCATATCATTAAAGAATC
Source organism: Trematosphaeria pertusa (assembly GCF_010094035.1). NCBI lineage: Eukaryota > Fungi > Ascomycota > Dothideomycetes > Pleosporales > Trematosphaeriaceae > Trematosphaeria > Trematosphaeria pertusa. Next base: position 41,407 of record NW_022987237.1, on the reverse strand, counting down.
GTAGGTCCCGACCGGGTTGTAACTGTACCCACGACGTCGAGTCCCGCTGACCCGTATGTTCCTGACGAGTTCGCATGAAGGGACAGCTTCTAAGCTAATCGTCGAGGGGAAGGTTTGATCGCCTTGGTTGTACAGATGCGGTCGTAGCTGAAAGGCCCAGGGGATGGAAGCTAAGTTGTGCGAAATAGAGGCCGGTTTGGCGGCTTAGCTCTGTCCCATTGATCCGTAGTAGTGTCTGCAGAATTCCCTTATCTTGCCGTCCATGGCAGGGAGTAAGTGGCGTGGTGAAATGAGCATCGGATGAGACTCACGACGTACGACTGCCGGGCACATCGCCTGCCGAAAGCGGCTGGTGCCATATATGCTTGTCGATAGGCCATGAACGGCCGCCGGTGTAGATGTGCTATGTGGTATGATGGGAACCTCATGTAAAGGATCTCACCGTGCAGCAAAGACTGGAATGGTGCGGGTTCAGCTTCCTCTGCCGAACAGCGACGAGAGGGAGGAGGATAGTGGACTGATGAAGATGTCTTTCGGTCTGTTTCGGGATGGCATCCGGTTGCCATGGGGTGCGATTCCGCATCATCGTTGACTTCTGTGAGCGTGAGGTGCCCTCGAGGATAGATGCAGCCAGAACCCGTGCGCTGGGTGCTGGGTAAGTGTGGTCCATTTTATGCAGCCAAGAGATGCCTTTGGATCCTCATGCCAACTTCTTCCACCAACTCAGCTGCGGTGATTCGATTGCGCGGTTTCACCTCGAGCATTCTCTTAACTAATGCCTCCGACTCCGGAACCGTCACAGCTCGCAATCCACCAATCCACTCGAACATCTTTGCTCGGATAGCTGGCTCCCTCGGCACTTTGGAAATGTCCCAGCCAGGTTGGACAGGCAGAGGGATGAGCCTCAGTACGAACATCATGGTTACGCCAAACGCCCAAATATCGCCGGGCAGGCCGCGTTCATTTGCTGTCGCATATTCGGGCGCAATATATCGTGGAGTGCCACCGCTGTGAGCCCGCTCATGTCCAAAGGCACCACAGCCGAAGTCGCAAAGCACAGCCCTGCTATCACCGGGAGTAAGGAGGACATTCTCGGCTTTGATGTCACAGTGGGTAATTCCCTGTTTGTGGATGAAAACCAACGCCTGACTGATATGGTGCCAGATGAGATTCTGCGTTGCAGGTTGGATCGTCGACATCTTGCACGCATCAATTCGCTTCCCCAAATCTGGTCCAATAAACTCAAGCTCCAGTATCAGTTTCATCGCATCATAGCGGATCAAATTCGCAATGTGAGGACTGAGCCACGGACGGCGAAGATGGTCGAGTATCCTGTATTCACGTTCCCATGTCGAAACTGAAGACTCGAGTTCCGGTTTCCGACATTTCTTTACCGCAACGACTTGCCCACCCCGTTCTTTTCTGTATACATGAGTGGTGGGCGTTGCTGCAGCAACCCGGAGAGCGTCGTGTTTGGGCCTGGCCAGACTCGGAGGACTGATCTGCGTCGGTGCCAACATAGGTGCTATCTGGTCTTCGCCCGACTGTCTGCTTGTCCGGCGCTTGGCTGGTTGGGGACGAGCAGCGGATTTCTTGGATGGCGCAGTTGGTAACGTCACAACTGAATGGGTTTGGTCACCGCCACATGGAATGTAGACGTTAAATAGGACGCCCAGTGCGAGCTGCAACTGCCATGTGGTCCCGGGGTGGATGCGTTCGTAAGACCCGGAACGGACTGTTTTGCGCTCCATCGGTTCTGTCGTAAGGCTGGAGAGCTTGAAGGTAGTCGTGGCAGATACATTATGGATTTCGACGTCCTCGGTGTCGGGGTCTGGGATGATCGTTGCATGCGTAGAGTTGATGTATCCGATGTCCTTGCCAGTCGTGTCGGCATGCAAAATAACATGGCAGTATTTGCCTGCACCGAGGAGAAATTTCGCAGTCCTCATATCCTGGTGGAGCGCAACGATAGGCGCGTCGCACAGGCGTTTCTCCTTTCGTAGATGATGCTGGGCGGTCTGCATAGCACGCTTCGAGACAGGAACAAGGATGAGGCGAGCCGAAGCTTTATCCATCGTGATAGATGAGATTGTGTCAATGGCAAAGCAAAGGATGGTAGAGAGGACGCGCAGCGGTCAATAACGTTGGCGGGGTACGCCTCACCGAAACAGGCTAGCCGCTCCACGCGGTTCGTCTTGGCGCGCTTAGCTCTCGAGGCCGCGCCTGCAACTCCACACCCTCGCACTGCACGCAACACCTCGCCTATCATGGACGGCACCAGCTCCCTCGACCGCTTGCCTCCCAGTCCGTCCTTCTCTCCCCTATCGTCGCCTGCCGCACTTGATCCGAGCGAGAATCTGAAGACGTCTGCCGGCACGCAACCGGTCACAAGCTTCGCACACACCTGGCCGCTCGCTGAGACGTACGTCGACCAGTGGGATAAGCGATACAACCGAAGGTCCGTGCCGTTGATGGCGCGGGAGGATCTTGAAGAGCTCATCGTGGCGGCGTATCGGGAGGCGGGCGCGCGGGGCGTGAAGGAAGTGGAAGCCGAAGTTGCGCGCCGGCTCCAGCAGCAGACGGCGGAGCTCGAGCAGCGCATGGAGGATAGAAAACTGGACTTCGTTCTCGCATTGGTTGAATCGAAGATCCCCTTCAACGTCATCACGCCCATCCGCACCACGACCGTCCTTGGCCACGCGCAGTTCGTCACCGACACACTGTCCTTCCTCCAAGCCCATGCTGCACAGGCTCTAGCAGATGCCAAGCGGATGCAAGCGCAAGCAAAACCAAAGTCCGCACGGCATTCCCGGCCACGAAAGAAGGCCGACCCAGGCGATATAACCAGCGTGCGCCGGAGCGGGCGCATCGCGAAGCGGAATAACCCATGACGCCATAACAACTTCCCCCGGCGCATTGAAGGGTTAGCTCAACCGTCCTGGACACAATTACGGTACTGCATAGTGTATGGAATCTGAGGAGAGTGGGCAGGGAGTAGGAAGCATATCTGAACAGCAGCCGGGAGGGGTTGGATTGAGGAGATACACTATCGAGAAAGTAAGGCAGTCAAGTGAGTCGTGTTCTTTGCACGGGATTGACATGCGCACTGGCAGTTGCGAACATCTACTTAGCCAGCTGCTGGGATTGCCTCATCTTTCCATAGTCCAGGCGGCTGCGCGCATGAGTTGTCCAAGGACACCTTGCTCATGCTTAAGGTCGACGGCGAGAGGGTCATGTCTTCTGCCATAATTTGGGAATGTGTTCCTGTTGGCAGACAACAAGATAACTGGCCACTCGTGCTTGTTATTGGACTTGAGCAACATCAGGGTTAGGCGCACTGGAGAGATCGAAGGCATTACACGAGAGTCTAGGAGAGGGTTGCAGCGGCAGTGCTTTTCTCGTGCGTGAGTTCGGCGTTCGTTGAGGTTGACGTTATTGAGGTCATGTATATGCAGAGCCATGATGTACTTTAGGATGTTGTTCTCCATGTTCATCTTGCACATCACAGGGTATACATAGGGATGTGACACCATGATGGGCGTAACCCATGCTCTTCGACACGCTCATGCCGATAGACATGAAGCCATTCTAGTACGCATTCGAGATAACGCCTAGAGAAGTCCGTGATGCCGTCCAATACCGCCATTCTCTACCGGCCCGCTTTCATCTCACCACGTCGAAGAGTTTGGGGCACATATCCGACTCCAAAATACCATCGAACAGCATCGGTCTTGCTCTTCGAAAACTGGAAAGGACGAAGACATGCTCTAATATAGACATTGGATCAGCCATTCAAGCCTTTGTATATAGTGAGCCAGCATCCGCATTTCGCATGCGAGACAGTGTTATCGATTCATACTTCGAATATCGCAAAAAGTATTACTGGACGCAACATTTGCTGATAGCGATCTAGGCCTCTTTGCCTGAAACACCATTACTGAAGTTCCTATTGACTCTCTGGAGACGTGGAACCCGCCTCCGCTCCTACCATACCCATAGGACTTATCATTTTGCTCTGGAAAATGCAGAAGGCAGTGTCCCAGGTATATGAGTACCGTGGCTGAAAAGCTGATGTGTCCTCTAGACAGGCATTAAAGAAAACCTCTTCTAGCAGCTAATCCCACGAATGCTAGCCTCTCCACCACTACCGGCATCTATTTTTCGCCTCCTCTATGGGGGGCTTTCTCACCTAAAAGGCCGGCGAGGCCAACCTGGTACAAATCCTTGCTCTCTACATTAACCTACTTCCTGGTCCTATGATTTACGCAGCGTACGTCGCATCCCAGCTTTTAATTAACGCACCCAGTTCAGGCCACAACGGCCACTCGCAAGGTAGAGGATTTTCCCTCAACATCTATTTCCCCCCTTTCTTGTCCTCTTCCAAAACCATATCACAAAGAAACAAATGGGGTCATCAGAGAAGGACTGTATCTGTGGCCAGAGAGCTGGTATTCAAATGTGCGATAGGACTGGGTCGGGTCTCAGCATTTAGATCAGCTACGGACTGCTGAAGCCCACTTCGCCGGTTTGTGGCTTGTGGAAACTTTCAGAAATGCTTTGATCAGGGAGCAACACTTAAGCCTGGGGACGCTTCACTATCGCCCATGTAAGTCGTCGATGCGGCTCATGCTCTAGAACGATGTGAAGTACAGGAAAGCGGCAGTTGCGTAGGATATCACTTTTGATTGAGTGTCTGGTAAAATTGCTGGTTGAGGTTGGGGCAGCAGTTATTGCTAAGCTAAATGCCGCTCCAGGACCAGCAGAGAACCGCCATTATTTCATTTACATTCATGGATTTAATTACATTCGTGAAGTTGATGATAATAAAAGTACAAAATTGCTTTAGTTTCTTCCAACTCTTCGCCCTAAGCTTGATGGAACCTATTGAGAGGCTCTTATAAATGTAAACGAGGATACAGCGGAAGCCACACAGGAAGGTCTAGAGTCAAATATTCTTCTTGTAATCTCAATTCCAGCCCAAGAGCCTATTGTGTATCGGCCCTAAGGAGGCCCATAAAGGAAGAAGCCATGTAACGTAGAAATTAATAGCATGTATCTTCAAGAACCACCCCCCAACGTCGAGCTTTTCCGTTCCGCTCGTACGTAGGAAGAGCAGCCATTGCGACTCGTGATTATCAAAAGGGCAGATGTGAGAACGGCAGGGTATTGCCAGCCCAAGGTCTTTATATCAAACGGAGCTCTGATTCAGAGCTTGGAATACTTGTTTCTATAACACACATCTCCTCCCTTGTGACGCTGTTATGAAGAATCTTACGCTGTCGTGATGAATCTTATTGCCAAGGTCGGGAGCACGAGGAGTGGGAGCAGGAGCGGGAGTAGGAGTGAGAGCAGGAGATGGATTAAGAGAACTCGATCGGTGAACAGTTGTTGTTGTGTGTGATGGTTTGACAATTAAGACTTCGGGGCTATCGCGTTCATACGGTGAAGCTATCAGCGCTGGACCTCATGTATGCGCATTCAGTTATCATCACCACCATCATCTTGTAGGAGCTTGGGTACAGTGACTTCTAAGTACAAGTGGACCTCCACTTTGAGGCTATCAGGCTGCAACCGTTGATATCCGTTACCAAATGCTACTCCAGAGCCCATAAAACAACCAGGGCCAATACAATGAAATGTTTTCATGCCGGAGACTCCGTTGATGCCGTCCCTTCCACCACAGAAGAATCTCACCACCCACCTACTTCTTGGCCAGCTTCCTTGGCGGTGAGTAGCTCTCATCAAGCGCGTCCCAACAAGGGAACTCGAGGGCTCTTGTGGCCGATATTCGCATGGCTGAATTAATCTCTGACCATTGATAGCGCAGCATGCGCAGTATAACGCCGCCCACACCGTCCTTGGAACTCCGGAGGAGCTGGACAGCCATCTGCTCCTGTTGCCGGAAGGCCGGTTGCAGGTATTCAGCACCCGCTCGCCAAGGGTTCTTGCTGTGCCTGAATGGGTGGTAGCGGTACAAGAGTTCGAAGGCTGACACACCAAGGGCCCACACATCCGCAGCTGTGCCATATTCGGATTTCTCAAACTCAGGAGCCAGGTATTCAATGGTGCCAAATCGACCGGGCGTTGCGGAGAGGGTGGCTGTGGGGGAAGATAGACGGGTGGCACTGCCGAGATCTAGGAGTACTGCATGGTTGGCGTACATGCTGATGTTCTGGGGCTTGACGTCGCGGTGGATGTAGCTTTGCGAATGGAGGAACTGGAGGCCGCGCAGCGCATCACACAGGAGAGACATCCTGAGCTTTATATCCACGGTTGCATCCCGGATGAGATCTAGAAGGGTGGCATCCGCAGCAGGAGTGAGAACAAGGCATACGTCATCGAAAACGATCTCCTGGTTCTACTCCTCAAGCCCGTTTGGGTAGATAGAACCTCGTAGTGCGACAATATGGGAGCATGCAGCTGCCTTTGCTGCCTCAGTGATGGCTGTCAGGGTCTGTACTTCATTCTTCACTGACGCAGCTGAGCGCTGGTTCCTCACGATCAGCTTGATCGCCACCACCTCATCCCGCGGACTTGTCGCCGAGTACACGGCCCCAGACGCTCCTTTTCCAAGCTCTTTCTGTAACGTCCATTCGCCTATGCTGCGGGTTGTTGGGGCGGGTGTAGGCGTCAAGGCAAGGCCTTTGCTCGAGTCTGGGTGCTGTAGCGAAACGAAGAGGTTGCGCGCCTCTAGGAACTGCTTCGACTGGGCGAAGGTCGTGTAGCGAAACAGGTACTCAAGCTCACCAATCCTAACCCTTGCTGTGTTTTCGTGCAAAGTGTAGGGCTCCATGTTTAGGGGCACGCCGTTAACTGCTAGACTTGTTGCGGCGGGAGGGTAGGCCCTGATAACGAGGTAGCCGGTCTTTGGGGATAAGGAAAAGCGCACATGCTTCCCACGTATGGCATGTTTAGCTGTGCCAGAGCCCGCTGTCAGTCGAAGCTGTGTTGCATCAGGCTCCGTGTCTCTGCCCTTTCCCGCGATCCATATTGGGAAGCGCTGTGGGTCACGAGTCGGCAGGTTGAAGTGGAAGGCGCCATTCTACAGTTGGTGGTCCTTGCGTTGCGCTGCCTCAGTATCCGTGTCCACCTCAGTGGGAAATTCGTCTGAATGGAGCAAATCGTCGGACCCACGCTCACGGTACCTTGCCACGGCGGGATCGAATACTCAGCTGCTCTCCACGCGCATGAAGGCGGCGAAGTAGGGCTGGGGCTGTTGCAGGCTGGCTTCAGCAACGGCGTCGAAAGCGTCTTTGGCTAGCACATTTGCAGGGACGAGTTCCGCGAAGGCGCAAGGGGCGGACGTGGGCGCATCGCGTGCGGGTGTCGCTAGAGCCGACATGGAAGCTTGCTATGGCATATACGTTGATTGAAGCCGGATGAGTTCCAAGGTTGTCGTGGTTTCAGGCGGCCGCTGTGGCTACTGCTGTGGCTGCTCCTGGCGTGGGGCACCGGTGGGGGTGAATGCACAGATGAGATAAGCGTGCTGAGCTAAGCAGCTACTTCGCATCCTGATCGACTCATCACCAGCGCACCATCGGCCATGCCCGACAAGTCGGCTGCGCCAGATGCGCAGCCTTTATTTGGAGTATGTTGGCTTGCTACTGTTTAATGCTCCAACTAACAAACCGTGCCAGGTCCTCGCCAACGTCGTGGAAACCCACGGCAAGCATCTCCTGCCTCGACCCAGCACGCCCGTCCATAGCGCCAACGCGCAGTTCGACGCCGTGTTCTACGAGGCCCTCTGCCACCGTCTGCGTTGGCTGCAGGAAGTCTTCCCCCTCCGCGAACGCATCTATGCCGCTCACGCCGCGAATTCCCGCCCGGGTCACACGCCTCCGACACTGCGCGCACAACACCAGAGTGCCGCGCATAATACCATCCGCGATTTCATCCAACACATGTCGCCGCCAACTCCAGGCACTCCGGTAGCCTCCCCCACACGCGTTATGAGTCCGCCGCGGACGCCGACACCGTGTTCGACCGTCCTTGCGACTCCGCCGGGTGTCGCTGCGCCGCTACGAGCATTGCCACGACGATCTGAGACACGACCGTCATACATTGCGAAAAAGCGGAAGCTGGAGAGCGAGGATCGAACCGTGGGTCCCGTGCCAAAGCAGCGGCATTCGCAACATATAGGGAAAGCTATAGAGGCTAAAGAAGCCTTAGGCTACCTATAAGAATATAGTATAACGTACCTCTTGCGAGAATAAAATCTCTAAAAATAAGCTTAAACTATTTAAAATATAATAACCTATAAAAAGTTACTAAATATTATACTTTTTATATTTCTAAAAGTCTTATAATAGTTTAATATACTTTATAAGTAAACTATCTATATAAGTAAACTATCTATAATTTCTTAGTAAGAAAAATTAATAAAAACTAACTTAGTTTTCTTAAATAACTAAGTAAAACCTTAATATTTTCTATAGTATTAGTAGCTTAGAGTTAGGTTTAGGTAGTAGTTTAATGTTATAGATATTAGATAAGTAAGATTAAGTAAGGCGCACTATATCTAAATTAAGTTTTTTCTAATACCTCTCTAGGCTAGCAAATAGCGCTATACTTTATTAGAGTTTTTTTCTAATATTCTACTACTAGCTACTACGCGTAGCTACTCTAGTAGAATATTAGAAAAAAATAGCTACGCTACTACTACTAGTAATTCTACTACTTAAATTACTAGTAGTAGTAGCGTAGCTATTTTTTTCTAATATTCTACTATTAGCTACTACGTATAGCTATTTTTTTTCTAATATTCTACTACTTACTACTACTAGTAGCGCGCGTAGCTATTTTTTCTAATATTCTACTACTTACTACTACTAGTAGTAGTAGCGTAGCTATTTTTCTCTAATATTCTACTACTACTATAACTATTACCTTATACCTAGTAACTACTATAGTAGTATATCTTTCTTCTTCTTATTTTTTCTTTATAGTAGCTTTTCTATACCTATTCTATATAAGCTTTACTTTCTAGTCTTATCTATACTACGCGTAAAAGTATTATCTTAGCGTTAGTATTATAGTAGTAAGTTGTTAAGATACTACTCTAAGAGCCTTACTAACCTAGTTACTTTTAGAAATATAATATAGACGCTTAAAAAAAGAAGGCTAAGTTAGCGTAGAGTAAGGTAAGCGTTTAAAGAAGGTAAGCGTAATAACGTAAAAAGAAGAGAAGAAAGATATTAGTATTAGTAGTGTATACGTAAGCTAAGAGTATAAATATTAGCTTCTAGACTACTTTTCTTAAAAAAAAAGACTACCTCTACTATAAGTCTTCTTACTAACTTCTAAGTAGATATACTTAAAACCTAACTAGAATTCTAAATAGTGCCTTCTAAGCCTAATGTTACTATACTATAGATAGTATAGAAAGTGTATAATAACTAAATATAGTATAGTAGATCTATTAAGATTAAGAGATAATATAGTAAAGAAGATAAGAATAAAATAGTAGTATAAAGTATTTAGTAGAAGTATATATCTAGAGCTACTATAAAAGCTAGCTATAGTATAAATAGTAAGAGTAAAGTAGAGACTAAAAAAGAGAATAACGTAAGTAGCGTTAATAAGGTATAAGACCTAGCGTCTAATAATTTTAATAGAGTAGATAATATTAATATTAATTAGCTTACTAATTATCTAGAGTAGACGTAGCTACTAGGTATATTTATAAGCTATTACTATTAGAAGCTACTAGAATAGTATCTCTAGAAGAGCTAATAGTAATATAAGTACTAATAGTATAGGTAGCTATAGTAGCCTATACGTTAATAAATATCTACTTCTAAGAGAGCTAGAAGAGCTAGAAGAGCTAGAAGAGCTAGAAGAGCTAAAAGAGCTAAAAGAGCTAGAAGAGCTAGAAGAGCTAGAAGAGCCTATATTACTCTCTACTAGATTTTTATTACTAGCTAGGTAGTCTCTAGCTAGGTAGTCTAATAGTATTTTAGATTATAACTAGCTATATAGCTAGTATAGTAACTAGATTAGCTCTATAAACGCTTCTACTACGCTACTAGAACCTAGAGGTATACTCTAGAGGCTATCTACTTCTTTAGTAAGCTATAACCTTAAGACTAGCCTTTCTATAACTACTTTAGACTTAGTTTTTATCTTTAGTAATACTTCTACCTATATCTATACCTACTTCTATATTAGTAGAGTACTTAGTACTAGGCTCTTCTCTTCTCTAAATTTACTTTACTATAGTATTAAAGATAATACTAATAGTAGCCTATTACTAGCTTAAGAAGCTACTATACAGGTAATTATCTACTACCTAGAGTATAATTATACTTATAAAAATAAAGAATAGAAGTGTTTTAAGTAACTAGAAGAGTTTACGCTCTAGTATATTACTAAGCTTCTTTATAGAAGTCTAGGCTAGGTACTAGTATTTACCTTATATAGATACGCGCTATTAAGCTTACTAAAACTAATAGAATTATATAATAGAAATACGTCTATCTATCTAAATTAGAAGGCTTTACTAACTAGAGTCTACCTAGACGCTATATAGAAGCCTCTACAGCCTTTATTACTTAGCTTTAATACCTCTAAGTATAAGTACTAAGACGCGTATAGACTCTTTAATATCTAAAGATAGTTTAACGTTAATAGTGTTATCTTCTTACCTTTCTATCTATACGTCTTTAGATATAATAAATATAATATAAAGATCTATTTCTACTTCTTCTTTATATAAATAGTCTAGGTAGATTAGTATATCTTTTTCTACTACGTAAACCTTATATACTATAAGAATATACTATTCTACGTAGCTAGAGAATAGAACTACTACGTCTTTTTCTCTAGTATACTATTAGTATATACTACCTCTAATAGATAGAAAGTTTAGACTTCTACCTAGTACCTTAATAACTATACTATAGCTCTCTAGATAGAATATATTCTTCTTTTTATATTAGACGTAGTCTACTCTTATAGTATAAGATACTATTATTTCTACTTATAGAAGAAAATACGTACTAAGATAAACGTAAAGAGTAAGATTATAGCTACTAATATAGAGTTAACTAGTAGCTAGATTAACGTCTAGATTCTAGTAGCTTTAGATCTACTTAGTAATCTATAGAACTATATAATTCTACTTATATATAATATATAAGATACCTATCTTTCTAGTAACACGTTTAACTAGTCTATAATTATTCTATCTAAGTATAATATAAAACTAGCTACCTTTAGTAAGTAGAAAATATTTACTATAGTTTAGAAGATATTTATAGCTATAATAAAGCGCTACTAGAATTAGAACTATATTCTACTCTTAGACTTCTAGCTTAACCTTAGTTTTAAGTAAGTAGAACTAAATAGCTATACTACTATTCTATATAAGATAGTGTATAACTATATCTAGATATTTTAGCTTTAAGACTCTATATTCTAGAATAGGTAGCCTACTATTAATATATCTATCTACTCTTAGGCTAGTATAAGAGTAGAAAGTATAGATATATCTACTAAGGCTAGAAATATTCTACGCGCTAAAGGTTTAGCGTAAGTAAAAGAGTATAATATTATTAAAGAGTAGTTTACGTTATAGCTTAAGAGATATCTACCTTTCTAGAATCTTTTATTTAAAGTCTCTATCTACTTTTAGAAGTAGCTTTAGCTATAGGCTACGCTTTAGCTAGTAGAGTAGTAGCTATCTAAGCTAAACTATAGATATATTCTATAGTACTAGTAGAATAATAAAATATGTATCTACTCTTCTATTTATTACTTAGATATAGCTTTCTTTAGTAATAGGTAAGAGCTTAGAATAAACTTTCTACTACTTCTAGCGTTACCTAGTAACCTATTAGAAATTATTAGCTATACGCTACTTCTAGAGCTAGAAGTAGCGCCTAACACGCTAGAGTACTAAGACTACTAGTACCTATCTACTAAATATATTAATAACTTCTAGCTTACTAAATATAACTAGTAGATACTAGAGGTAGAGATAGCTATATAGACTATAAACTCTATATCTAGTATAGGTAATATTACCTCTATAGTAGAGTAGAAGCTAAATACTATCTTTACTATAGTACTAGCGTAGATACTACGCTTCTCTCTAGGCTACTTTATACTAGAGTAAATACTATCTATCTAGTATAGCTACTACTAGATCTATAGCTAAGTTACTAACTAGTTTTCTATATAGGTTGTCTAGAATAAGCTATAGCTCTAGCGTTACTATAGGCTTAGTCTATAAAACTCTATTAAGAGATAGAGAATACTATAGATTTCTACTAAGTTTAAAGTATAGTTACTCTATATATCTATACTTAACGTATATAAATACTTATATCTAGATATAGGTTATAATAGCCTTTATAGAAGTATTAGAGCTTCTATAACTCTTATTAAAGCTAAGATATATAAGATAAGAGTATAGTAATTTATCTATTAGACTATTTATAATTATATAGTAGACTACTAGGTAGCTAACTCTAATATTAGATACCTTCTAATAATTCTAGCGTAGATATATATCTAGTTATATAACCTATCTATTATAGATATACTATAGTTACGTTAGACTTATCTAGTAGGTAATAGGCTAGCTAATACTTTTATCTACGTAGTAGAGCTATTTAATAAGGTAATTACTAGAATAGAAGTACTATTCTTTAATAGTATTACCTAGATACTAGTAGAAAGAGATAGCGTTACTCTACTAACTATAGAAGTCGCCTATACTAAGTAGAAAGAATTAATAAAGTACTACTCTAGCTAGGCGTCTAGACTATAGGTTAATTAAGTAGCACCTTTATTTAAACTAGATAGTAAATAACTAAATTAGGCCTAAAAGGTAACCTACGCTATAAAGATAGAAGAGATTAAATAGAGTATTAGAGAGTAAGCTCTACCTAGGCTAGTAGAGAAGATTATCTAATATTTTAGAAGAACACTACGCGTTATAGTAGAGTAATATATCTAAGCTATTCTATACTATAACTTTAATAAGGCTTTAATACTTATAAAAGTTTTACTAAATAACTTAGCTATAACGTAAGTAGACTATAGCGTCTAGTCTAAACTAGTATAAATAAAATAGATATTTTCTATCTTTAGCCTAGATAATATATAAATATTATATATCTATAAAAGCTCTCTAATAGGTATTAACGTAAGTAGAGTAAAGGCTAGTTAAATAGTATAGTAATAGTATATAATAATAGAAGTAAACCTAATATAGAATATTATTTAAATACTATCTACTAACCTAGTATACACTAGATTCTAGATTAGAGAGATACTAACTATTCTTAAGATACTATAAGAATACTATAACTTATATAGTTAATAGATAACTAGTAAGTAAAGATATATAAAGTAAGTAGAGATTATAGTATATAATAAAATAGTTAATAATAACTATAATAAAGTATCTAACTCTAACTAGTTTTCTAAGCTAGAGTAGTAATACCTAGAAGAGCTAGATAATACTTCTAGTAATAAGAAGAGAGTATATATATAAAACCTATTAGCTCTTTATAGAAAGGTATCTTTATAAAGTTTATTATATAGAGCTATATTCTATAAACGTAGAAAGAGCTAGGCGCTAAAACCTATTCTTTTACTTCTTTTACTAGCTATAACCTAAGAAGCTATCTCTACTATACTCTATACTTATAATAAAACTAAAGTAAAGACTACTCTACTTAGTATCTCTAGTAATCTACTTAGTATATAAGATTATACTCTACTCTTTAGTACTTTATTTCTAGACTTATATACTCTCTCTCTATAAATACTCTACTTCTATCTTAAAAATAGCTATCTTACTCTATTACTCTTATAAGTATATACTAGTAAGAAAGTCTATATAAAAGTAACTATATATATCTATACGCTAAAGAAGCTACTAGCACGCCTACTAAAAAACTTTAAGAACCTATACTACGTAATACTAGATGCTATTAAGTATATATATTAGATTCTTAATATATAGCTTAGTAGTAGGTTTAACGCGCTTTATAATTTACTATTTAAGAGTAGAATTATAATCTAAGAGTTCTATACCTAGTTAGCTAAGTAGTAGAATATCTTAAACTAGCTAGAGCTTATCTAAGCGCTTAATAACGCGATTTAGCGCTTACGTATTAAGTATCTTTATCTAGAGCTATTAGTATAACTATACGCAGATAATCTAATATAGGTAAATACTAATAAGCTACTAGTAAATCTATATAATTCTAAGGTATATAATAGTATATAGAGATATATAGTATAGAGAATATATACTTAAGTTTTAGGCTAAATAGTAAGTATAGAAGGCTTACTAAACCTACTACTCTTAGATATTCTCTTACTATCTATAAGCTAACTTTTACGTAGTATTATACTTATTAGATACTATAATCTACTAATATCTAATAAAGCTATTCTAGTACCTCTTTAGCTCTAGATAGTAAGAATTTAGTTTCTACTTTTATATATAGTTAATAGGTAAGCTACTAAGAAAGATAGAAACTAGAAAGAAGAGAGAGAAAAAAAATAAAGTATATTATTATATAGCGTTTCTAGAGTAATAAAATAAAAAAAGTTTTTTATAGAGTTTTTACTAGTATTCTAGTACTACCTATATAGCTCTCTACTAGATCTCTTTCTTAGAAATACTTTTACCTTTACTATTACTTTACTAGTTTTTAATCTAACGTTACTTTTACTTCTACTACTACTATACTACTCTACTATCTACGTTATATAGTTAGAGCGCTACTATTTATTTAGAAAATTTTTTTCTATCTACTACCTTCTATTCTCTTCTCTCTTCTTCTTACTTTATTCTTTTTTTTTTCTTCTACTACTCTTACTTCTCTTACTTCTACGTACTTTTATTACTCTAGTCTCTCTATATACTAGTTATATATACTTTAATACTACTATAATTTAGTCTATATAGTAAGTAAAACTCTAATTACCTTATCTAGAGCTCTATTTATTCTAACTTATTACGTAGGCCTACTTATAGATATATAGCCTAGCCTTTTTTATCTAGAAGGTTTATTTTCTATCTAAATATATACTCTAGGTAAGAGAAGTTTTTACTTATACCTATAGCTATATATATTAGAGTTATTTATATTAAGTTAATATAAATACTTTCTAGCCTATATAGAGTAAAACTAGAGAGTTAATATAAATTATAATAGTAGATTAATATAAATACTTTTTATTTATATAGAAATATTAATATTAAGTTAATATAAATTATAGTAAAAACTAAGTTAATATAAATACTTTAAAAATTAAGTTAATATAAATTATAGTAAAAATAATATTAGTATAGATTATAGTAGTAGGTTAATATAAGTAGATTAATATAAATATATACGTAAAAATATAGAGTTAATATAAATTATAGTAATAGGTTAATATAAATACTTTTTAGTCTATATCTAAAAACTAGAGGTTAATATAAATTATAGTAGTAGGTTAATATAAATACTTTTTAGCCTATATATAAATATTAATATTAAGCTAATATAAATTAAATATTAAGTTAATATAAATTATAGCTAAAATATAAGTTAATATAGATTATAGCTAAAATATAAGTTAATAGTTTAAATATTATCTTACTTAGTTTACGTTTAAACCTCTAATAAGAGTTAAATATAGGCGTAGGTTTAGAGAAGGTTTAGCTACTTACTTTAAGTTATAGCTAGCTAAACTATTAAGCTATTCTTTAAGTATATATACTCTATATCTATTTACTCTTAGACTCTTCTATAGTAGTAGCGCGTATACCTACTATAAGTAGAGTAAAACGTAGATATTTTCTTATTAAAAGTAGCTTTTTAGTACTATTTAAGTATAATAACTTATTTTAGAGCTATAAGTTAGTACTAAACTATAGGTATATAAGAGAAAGAGTTAATAGAAGTACGCTAGCTTAAAGAAGTATAGAGAGTAATAATATTAGGTAATTAAAAGTAGATATATATAAGAATAGGTTACGTTTTTACTACTATTATAAATAGCGCTTAATTCTTTTATTTATAGTTACGTTTCTACTACTATTATAAATAGCGCTTAATTCTTTTATTTATAGTTACGTTTCTACTACTATTATAAATAGCGCTTAATTCTTTTATTTATAGTTATATCTCTACTACTATTATAAATAGCGCTTAATTCTTTTATTTATAGTTACGTTAGGTAGATATTCTAGTAGTATTTAAGGTTTTTAGTTTATAGTAGTAGAAAAAGAAGTAGCTATAAAATTTTAGCTAGCTTACTTTTTATCTTTATATATAGAGAGAAGAGAAGAAAAAAAAGTAGTCTAGATACTATCTTAACTTCTCTTATTTTCTATAGCTAAAGTTTCTATATAAGTATAGTACTATTATTCTTAATAAAATAATACTATTCTTTTATTATTATAGCTTATCTATTAGCTAAAAAAACTCTTAGTATAAAAAATAATATTAGACTTTTAATATAGAACTTTTCTATAAAAATAAAGGTAAAAGTAAAAATAAAATTATAAATAATATTTATAAGAAAAATTTATTATAGAATATATAGTTGTATTAATTTCTCTTTAAAAATAAAGGTAGTAGTAGAGGTGTAAAAGTTACGCTAGTTTTAGTAAGAGTAGTGCGCGTAGATTTTCTTACTAAAATTAAAGAAAGTTTATACGCGCGCGCTAAGTTTTCTTTATATATATACTAAGTATTCTTTAAATAGTTCTAGAACTAGTAGAGCTAAAACTACACCTTAATTTCTAGATAAAAGTCTACCTAGAAGTAATTTCTCTTAAAATAAATTTTAGTATAAAGGTTATATATTAATTTTAAAGAGAGTAGTATATACGTATAGGTTTTACGTATACTAAATACTTCTAGAACTAGTAGATCTAGAACTATAGAGTTTTATTCTATTCTATCTAGCTAAAATAGCTTATATAGTGTATACTCTAGAAAAGAATACTAGTCTATAGAGAATAATAGAGTACTCTTTATATTCTCTCTCTTATTCTTACTATCTACTACCTTTTCTACCTACTAAGTAGCTACTATACTTACCTTAATACGTAATCTATCTTACTCTACTATTAAGCTACTTTTAATATACTCTATTTCTAGCTAGGTATTAATATTTTAACTAGCCTTTACTATATCTAGATTTACTTACTATATAACCTCTTTAAGCTAGATCTACTACTTAGCTATCTAAAGTATTTACTCTACCTAGGTAGTACTAATTATATTATAGAGTATAAGGTAAAGACTACTCTAGCTAAGTACTTATATAGCCTAATACTAGTAGCTTACCTACTTTAAGTACTAATTAAATCTATTTATAGAGACTTCTTCTAGTAGCGTCTACTATAGTACTTTCTTTACCTCTATACGTACGTAGCCTTTTCTACTATAGTAGCCTTTTTATAATATTTTTACGCTATCTAGATCTTCTAGCTCTTTAACCTTATTTACGTACTTCTTTATAAGAAATACTATTACCTAGTAATACTAAATATAAATAGTAGCTAGCTATCTCTTATAGCGTAAGACTATATTCTAAAGATAAGAAAATAGCACGCGTCTATAGTTTCTTAGCGTTAATAGAATACTAGATACCTATAGTACTATAAGGGCTAGGTTCGCAGTCTCTACTACTATAAGCGTTCTAAAACACCTAGCTAGGTAAGTTAGCTATAGGTAGTACTATCTCTACAAGCTATAAGAATAGAGTGCTAGTAGAGTAGGTTAGGTTAAATTTAGCTATCTAAAGGTAAGAAGTAGAAGAATACTCTAAGAGCTCTCTATATATAGAGATGCTAAGCGCTAAGGCGCTAGGCTAGGTTACGTAATAGAATTACGTAACCTAAGGTTATATAACCTAAGGTAAATTCTAAACTAGACTATTATATTACCCTCTCTTATAGAGAGAGCTCGTCTCTAAGCTCTAAAATACGTCTTCTAGGTCTTCTTTCTTCTAAAACTTCTACGTTATACTCTTAACTGTCTCTTTTAGCTTATAGTAAGTATATTTATATTAGTTTTAAACTAGAAGCGCTTTTACAGCTACTACCTTCTCTTTAGAAAGAAAGAGGCTTATTTCTACGTCTATAGAGTAGCTTTATTATAGACTCTCTTCTTAGTAGCGCCTTTACGTTACTTTTATATCTTCTACTCTTATAGGTTTTAAATTCTCTACTATCTTCTCTAGAGTCTCGTCTTTTTTGTATACCTTAATCTAAGCATCTAATTATAATAGCAGCTCTAGCTTATCTAGGTATACTACGTAAAAGTCTCTTACCTTATAGAGAGCGTTAATAAAGTCTATAGTATTATACTAGGTAGAGTTAGAATTATAAGTAACCTATATAGCGTAGTATTAAAGGTAATTTTAATAAAGATAACTATCTAGAATTTTATATACAGGCTATTCTAGATTACTATTAACTTTAATAGATAGCTACTTAGACTCTACCTACTCTAGTAATAGCTCTAAGGCTTTTCTTAACTAATTAGCGTAGAAGACGTTATACATACGTATATACGTAGGTAGCTAGAGCTAGAAGAAGTAACTCTTTCTAGTAATAATTAGGTAAGAGCTATA
>NW_022987237.1:15587-22215 GCF_010094035.1 Trematosphaeria pertusa | reverse complement strand
GAGACGTTCTACTATACTCTCTTAGAGATAGATAGAGGCTTTAGAAGACCTAGCGTCTTATTCTATAGAGTATAGCTCTAGTAGTAAGCCTTATACGCTACTACGTATATATTAACGTCTTCTTATATACCTAGCTAGTAATACTAATCTTATAGTAACTAGATAGTTTTTCTTTATTCTAGGTAGGTAGTTATCTAAGTAGTATATATAGCGCGTATTAGATGTATTTATAGGTAGTTAATAGTAGAGACTATTAATTAATTCTAATAGGTTAATAAGCTATCTTCTATTTTTTAGGCAGAGCCTAATATAGTAGCTTTTTCTTAAGTAGGCTATAGAGAGTTATCTAATTAGTTAGCTATAATAACCTAATTAATTATAGTATATAGATTCTTAGTAGAGAGTACCTCTATAAATATATTAGTAGTAGTAATTTCTATAGCACTACTAGCTAATCTCTAGGTAGCTAGAACTAATAGCTTACCTAATAATTACTTAATAGCTAAGAGGCTAATTTGCTTCTTACTTAGAAAAGCTCTTATACAGGTAGCGTAATTCTTCTTCTTTTAGGTTTTAAGCTCTTCTTACTTTTATAATAACGCGTCCGCTGCTATATTAGCTAAACCTAGTTAATAGGTAAGCTTAAGGTTATAGTTAGTAATATTATTTATCTAGTAGATCTACCTAGTAGTAAGTTTCTACTTAGTAGTAAAGTACTCTAAGGCTTAGTAGTTAGTTAATACTATAAAAGGCTCTAGATCTTGTAAGCTAATTAACTAGCTTCTCTACTTCTATACACTAAGAATAACTACTAGTATTTCTTTATTATAAATACTATAGTTTATCTAGGTAGTGTTTATTATCTTACTAAAGAAAGCTACTAGTCTCTAGATGCTATCTTCTTAAAGTTATAAAAGAACTCTAGTAACTACGCTATCTAATACGTTTATTTCTACTCTTATATAGCAATAGAGAGAGTAATAAGCTAGTATAGTGTTAAATAGTATAAGATTCTTAACCTACTAAAATACCGCGAGCTTAATTTCTCTAAAGGTATACTATACTTTCTATTTTAGTAGCTTAGTAAGAGGGCGGACAATCTAGCTATAATTCTTTAAGAAAGCTTAGTAGAAATTGTAGAAACCTAGAAACGATTAAAGGCTTTTAAGAGTTATAGATATAGGCTAATTCTAGATAGTAGTAACCTTTTTAGAGTTCTTCTAGATTCTATTAGTACTTATAATTAATTCTAGAAACTTAGTACTTTTAATAGTAAATTTAGATTTCTTAATATCTACCTATAACCTAGCTTTATACAATTAATTAAGTACCTAGGTAATATAGGCTTTGTACTTAAGTAGATTCTCTAAGTAAATAAGAATATTGTTAATATATACTATATAGAAATTGTCTAGTAAGCTATATAATACCTTATTAATATATTACTAAAAGGTAGTAGAGCTATTATAGAGGCTAAAGAGTAGAACTTAATACTTATAGTTACTATACTGCGTGTAGAAAGATGTTAGGTTCTTTACTAACTTATTAAGCTAGATCTAGTAGAAAGCTTACCTTACGTCTAACTTAGTAAAGACCTTAGCGCGCGATAGGCGTGTAAGCGTTTTCTAGATAAGAGAGATAGAATAGGCGTCTTTTTTTATAATAGCGTTAAGCTTTTAATAGTTAATACAGAACCTCTATTCTCTACCTAGCTTTTTAGTAAATAGAACTAGTAACGCGTATAACGTATTACTATAAATAATAAAGCCGCGATAAAGGTAGTTCTCTAGATAATTCTATACTAACTATAGGTACTCTAGTAACATACTATAAAGGGGACTATTTATTAAGGTATTTTCTACTATAAGCTTAATATTGTAATCTACGCCTTCTCTATATAGTAGTAGAGTATTAGAATTCTTTTTTAAGAAATAGGCTATAGTAGCGCTAGTATATTCTAGAGATAGAAGCTTTTAGGTAACTAGTTAGCAGAGTTCCTTCTCTAGATTAGTAGTAGGGGTTTTCTTTCTATTAGTAATAAGCTAATTAACCTTATAGATACTAAGGTATCTAATTATAGTATCTTTTTAACGCGCGTTAATTATAAAGGTAACTACGCTAATTATATTAACGTTAAGTCTAGCCTTTAAGCATATTTTCTGCGAAACAGGTAGCTTTTTTAGTTTGCGGGGTAACCTAGCAGGTAGGTTAAGATTCTTAAGCTACCTATCTATCTTACGCAGGTTTTCTTAAAGCTTCTAGCGTTATAACTCTCTCTTCTCTTATTATATTACTCTTAGCTTTTCTACTACTAATATTAAGGCGTTGCGGTAATTAGCATTAGCTTAGTAAGCTACTTAAGCTTTAGTAGTAGATTAAGAAGATTATGTAGAGACAAACACGTCGCGTTTATAATTAATTAATTAATTAGTGTCTAGCTATATTAGTACGCGTTGCTTATAGTTAACCTAAACGTTAACTTCTTTAAGTAACTTATAACTAATTATTATATTATAGTAGCTAGTATTATAACACACAAAGTAAGTATAGATTTAGTAGCTTTCTAGTACTAGATTAGCTTTAAAATACTTATCTACTTAGCTATTAGGTTACCTATTATACCTAGTAAGAGAGATTAGTTCTATACGCGATAGCTTAACATAGAGGTTTTTTCTAAGAGTTTAAAGGTGCTTTAGGTATACTAAGACGTAGCTACCTACTTCTATATTAATTAAGCCTCTAAGCTTAATTATAAGACTATTCGCAGATATTTAGTAGGGTAGAGTAAACGTAGAACTACTAAATAGCTTTTCGCGTAGGTTTATTACTCTAGTAGGTAGCTCTAGAGAGAAGACTTCTTCTAGAGCTAGGCTTTTTCTAAATTATTAGATTTACATTCTAACGTGTTATTCTTAGGTGCTTATAGCTCTGTGGGCTCTATAGGCTTCTTCTCTAGGTTAACGTTCTTAATAGCTTTCTACGCGGTAGAAGCTCTAGAGTAATTATAGCTTAGGTAGCTAGGTTAGTAGTATTAAAAATAGGTAACTAGCTTCTAGATTACTAGAGTTTTATTAGATACTAGAAAACCTAGAAGAGCTAGAGGCGCGCGTTATAGTATTAACGTAATTACGTTATACTTTTTAGCCTTTCTAGCAGTAACGCGTACTTCTTCTAGAGTAAGCTCTTAAGTAAGGTCTTAAGTAAGGTCTATATAGTAATTATAGTTATTAACGTATTAATATTAGTATATACCTAACTACGTACATATAGTCTCTAGTAGCTTTTTATAAAATTTCTCTACCTATTAATCTACTAGAAGCTAACGCTTCTATATAAAGTAGAAGAAATTATTCTAAAAGTAGGCGAAGTTAGTAGCGCTTTAGTAATAAAGCTTTTAGAAATTATAGTAAGTGTTTAGCCTCTTGTATAAGTCTCTATAGCTTCTCTCTAGCTAATTAAGAATATAATTATAGAAAACTACTATACTACTATTCTTAATTATTTATAGTATTACTAATAGAGTCTAGTACGTGTCTTCTTTAGTTCGCGTATAGATATAGGTAATAATAGTTTTCTTAGTATTCTCTAGCGTATCTCTAGTATACTAATTCTAGTTTACTTAAAGTTTATTATATAAGCTATCTCTCTACTACTTAAAGGTAATATTCTTACTATTTAATAATAATAGTAGATTTAGAAACTTAGTAGAGTGTATTAATTAGCTCTTCTATGCTTATAACGCTAGAGGCGTAGCTAGCTAGTATATAGAGAGGCAAGAACCTAGAATTAAATTCTCTAGTAGTAATACGCTTAAATTACGTATAATTAGTATTATAGAGAAACGCGTTACGCGTTAAACTAGCGTAGTAGGTAGTATCTAGTCTCTAGAGTAGGTTAATCGCGCTTGTAGTTACTAGATTTTAGCGTTCTTTTTAGCTAGAATAGTAGCCTATATTAGATTTTTCGCGTATACGTTATCTTCTTTAGCTAGAGCGTTAGCAGCAATCTAGTAATACATATAGATTTATTGTTTATATACCTATTATATATATAATTAGCTAACTATTTTATTAATAATTTTAGCTAGCGTTTCTAGAAAGAGCTCTTAAAGCTCTTTAGTAGAGGTAGAGAGTGTAAATAGACCTAAGGCTAATAATAGCTCTAGTATTACTAAGCTCTAGTAGAGCCTTACAAGCTTCTAGTTAAAGTTATTATTCTAATTCTTATTAGTTATTACGTTGTGTTGCTAAATAGAGTTTTTATAATAGAAATATTAATTAGTATATTCTATTAGCAGGTTTGCTACCCTAAATTTAAGGACTGTTAAGGTAAAGAGGTATTATAGGGCTAAGGTCCTGCCTCTAGATTAGCTTCGCGAGAGTTCTTCTATAGTATTTAGATTTGTTTAGCTTTTTAATTAAGAAAGAAGCGAAGAGAGTAGGTATTTTAGCTACTAGCAGAGTAGCTAGATTGTTAGCTCTACTAGTAGAGTAGAGAATTGTTAATTTTTTATAATTTTGTAAAAAGGGGGGGGAGAGGTTTCTATACGTAGAAGTTTTATAGAAGTTCTTCTATATATAAAGCTCTTAATAGCTCTCTTTAGCTTAGTACTAGTATCTTTCTACTACTAACTAGATCTACTAGTAGTCTTATATAGCGCTAAGGGGTAAGTAATTAATTAGTAACGTTAATAGATTCTTAGAGTAAGTAACTAGACTCTTATAGCTCTAATTCTTAATATAGCTATTAGTAAACGCTTCTTAATAAGGCTACTTAGTTTAGCTAGATATTATACTACTGTCTCTAGCTAAAGAGGTATTAACCTTTAGATAATATAAGGGCTAGGTTCGCAGTCTTTACTACTATAAGCGTCTTAGAATACCTAGCTAGGTAAGTTAGCTATAGGTAGTACTATCTCTACAAGCTATAAGAATAGAGTACTAGTAGAGTAGGTTAGGTTAAATTTAGCTATCTAAAGGTAAGAAGTAGAAGAATACTCTAAAAGCTCTCTATATATAGAGGTGCTAAGTGCTAAGACGCTAGGCTAGGTTACGTAATAGAATTACGTAACTTAAGATTATATAACCTAAGGTAAATTCTAAACTAGACTATTATAAGTACTAGTATAGAGCTCTATATACCTAGAAAGAGACTACTATAGATACGCTAGCTCTATAAGAAAGAATAGGTATATACTAGAGTAGTTTTATTCTCTAGTACTTATACCTTTTTTACTATAGCTAGCGCTATACTATATAGTATTCTAGCTAACTTATAGAAGTTACTTAAATTACTAACTAATTACTAAAAAATCTAGGCTATAGTTAGCTTATTAGAGAGTGTAATAGAGGTATAGGTAGATATCTTAGCCTAAGGCGCTCTAGATACTAGCGTAATAAGGCCTAAAGTACTCTATCTCTTTTTTATAGCTTCTATCTACTTCTTCTAGTAGGTTTACTTTATAAGATAGTTCTTATTTATAACTATACGTACTAGAGTTATATTCTTATCTCTCTCTTTTATACTATCTTCTTCTATTCTTACACGCTTTATAGAGCCTTCGCCCTCTAAAAGAGTTATAAGTAACGTAGTATACTACTACTTACGCTATAAGATAGAGAGTATTAGCTTATTAGGTAGAGTATATACGTCTAGGTTTATAGTAGTAGTAACTAGGCGTTTCTAGCTTATATTACTAAGAGTATTAGAAGAAAGCGTATTTTATAGTAGCTATATAGCTATAAAAGTTAAGTAGATAATAAATACTAGAGAGTAGTCTTTATTTTACGTAGCTAAATCTTATAGCGTAGTTAAAGTAACTAGAGTTAGCTATCTAGCGCTAATATTTATATTATAGCTAGATAGCTTACTTATAAAGAATTTTATATTCTTATAGAAGAGCTATCTATATTTATTATTAGGTAGAGTATACTTATACGCTACTAGAACCTATAAAGAGAGTAGTAAGGCTAGGTATACTACCTTACTATTATTATATAGAATAGCTTCTTTAAGTAGTATTTTCTAGGTAGGCGCTTTAGATATTTTAGTAGAGAATAAAGCCTCTTTAGGTACTAATAGAGATAAAATAGGTAATACTATAGTTTAGTTTTTATAAAGAGGTAAGAAGCCTTCTTAGATAGTTATAAGTCTAATAGACCTAGAACTACTACTAAGATGCTAGAAACGTAACGTATAAAAATTTTACTTATAAATAATTCTACTAGTAAATACTAATATACTATAGTACCTCTTATTAAATACTTTTCTAACTATACTACTACCTACTTTTCTTTAGCTATATATATTAGAGTTATTTATATTAAGTTAATATAAATACTTTCTAGCCTATATAGAGTAAAACTAGAGAGTTAATATAAATTATAGTAGTAGGTTAATATAAATACTTTTTATCTATATAGAAATATTAATATTAAGTTAATATAAATTATAGTAAAAACTAAGTTAATATAAATACTTTAAAAATTAAGTTAATATAGATTATAGCGAAAATAACGTTAGTATAGATTATAGTAGTAGGTTAATATAAGTAGGTTAATATAAATATATACGTAAAAATATAGAGTTAATATAAATTATAGTAATAGGTTAATATAAATACTTTTTA
>NW_022987237.1:6986-15015 GCF_010094035.1 Trematosphaeria pertusa | reverse complement strand
TACTACTATTATAAATAGCGCTTAATTCTTTTATTTATAGTTATGTTAGGTAGATATTCTAGTAGTATTTAAGGTTTTTAGTTTATAGTAGTAGAGAGAGAAGTAGCTATAAAATTTTAGCTAGCTTACTTTTTATCTTTATATATAGAGAGAAGAGAAGAGAGAGAAGTAGTCTAGATACTATCTTAACTTTTCTTATCTTTTGTAGCTAAAGTTTCTATGTAAGTATAGTTCTCTTCTAATTTAGCTTAGTATCTACTTACTACCTTAATAGTATAGTAGGTAGAGTTTTATATATTTTAGTAGTAGTTATAGAATAATAGCGTACGTAAGAGTCTTTAAGAAGGCGCTATATACTAGACTAGGTGTAAGAGCTAGGTCCGCAGTCTCTACTACTGTAAGCGCCCCTAGAACACCTAGCTAGGTAAGTTAGCTACAGGCAGCACTGTCTCTACGAGCTGTAAGAATAAGAGATGCTAGCAGAGTAGGTTAGGTTAAATTTAGCTATCTAAAGGTAAGGAGTAGAAGGATACTCTAAGAGCTCTCTATATATAGAGGTGCTAAGCGCTAAGGCGCTAGGCTAGGTTACGTAACAGAATTACGTAACCTAAGGTTATGTAACCTAAGGTAAATTCTAAACTAGACTATTATATTACCCCCCCTTATAGAGAGAGCTCGTCTCTAAGCTCTAAAATACGCCTTCTAGGTCCCCCTTCTTCTAAAACTCCCGCATTATGCTCTTAACCGTCTCTTTTTAGCTTGTAGTAAGTATATTCATATTAGTTTTAAACTAGAAGCGCTTTTACAGCTACTACCTTCTCTCTAGAAAGAAAGAGGCTTATTTCCGCGTTAGTAGGGCGGCTTTCTTATTAGCTCTCTTCTTAGACAATGCTATAAGCTTAGCAGGGTCTTAAATCGCTTAATAGCGCCTTCGCGTTACCTTGGCGTCTCCTACTCTTACGGGTTTTAAATCCTCCGCTGTCTTCTCCAGGGTCTCGTCTTTTTCGTACGCCTTAATCTAAGCATCTAATTGTAATAGCGGCTCTAGCTTATCTAGGTATGCTGCGTAAAAGTCTCTTACCTTATAGAGAGCGTTAATAAAGCCTGCGGCATTATACTAGGTAGAGTTAGAATTATAAGCAACCTATGCAGCGCGGTATTAAAGGCGATTTTAATAAAGACGGCTATTTAGGATTTTATGTACGGGCTATTCTAGATTGCTATTAACTTTAATAGGTGGCTGCTTAGGCTCTACCTACTCTAGCAACAGCTCTAAGGCTTTTCTTAACTAATTAGCGTAGAAAACGTTATACATACGCATATACGCAGGTAGCTAGAGCTAGAAGAAGTAACTCTTTATAGTAATAATTAGGTAAGAGCTGTACATCTATTAATCTAGCTTTACACTAGACTAATCTGTTAAAAAGCTACGAGGTTTAACGTAGACGAGGTTACCTACCGCAAAATTAGGTTCTTAGCGCTTTTTGTTTACTTAGAGCGCCTACCTAGCTTACGCTTTCGCGATATTACTTCGTGCGATTTTAGTAGCTTTTTTTACGGCGTTGTATTGCTTCTTAGCAAAATTCTAAGCTTTCTAGCGCAAGAGACGCTTACGTAGAGTAGAGGCTTTTATTATACGCTTCTTCTAATTCTAGTAGTGTATTAGTTAGTGTCTAAATTTAATTTTGTACGCCGTTAGTTCTATAGTTTTATACAGTAATGTAGCTTGTGCCTAATCTATGCAGAGTAGAAGGTCTAACTAATTATTCTAGTAGTAGTTAACGAATAGACGTAGACGCTAATTAAGATATTAATTAACAATCTCTGTATTTCTATTAGTTTGCGGGTAGTACGTAGTAGAGAGCTTCTACTTAATTTCTATAAGCTAGTAGAGCTTATTTATAAAGGCAGAGGTAAACTATAGGCCGTAATCTAACACGATAGACCTAGAAGAACTATATATACGCTAGATATATTAGTAATACAGCTCTGCTATGCGTTAAGCTGTAATTTTCTTGTAGTAGGGTAGAGAGAAGCTCTGCTTACTTAGCTAATCTACAACAACGTACACGTAGTCGAATTCTTTCTTATTAGAGAGAAAGCTCTTAAAATCTATAGAGACGTTCTGCTATACTCTCTTAGAGATAGGTAGAGGCTTTAGAAGACCTAGCGTCTTATCCCGCGGAGCATAGCTCTAGCGGTAAGCCTTGCATGCCGCTACGTACGTGTTAACGTCTTCCCGCATGCCTAGCTAGTAATATTAATCTTATAGCAACTAGGTAGTTTTTTAGCGTTCTAGATAGGTAGTTACCTAAGTAGTATATATAGCGCGTATTAAATGTATTTATAGGTAGTTAATAGTAGAAACTATTAATTAATTCTAATAGGTTAACAAGCCGTCTTCTATTTTCTAGGCGGAGTCTAACATAGTAGCTTTTTCTTAAGCTAGCTATAGAGAGTCGTCTAATTAGTTAGCTACGATAACCTAATTAATTATAGTATATAGATTCTTAGTAGAGAGTGCCTCTATAAACGTATTAGCGGCAGCGATTTCCGCAGCACTACTAGCTAATCCCTAGGCAGCTAGAACTAATAACTTACCTAATAATTACTTAATAGCTAAGAGGCTAATTTACTTCTTGCTTAGAAAAGCCCTCGTACGGGCGGCGCGATCCTTCTTCTTTTAGGTCTTAAGCTCTTCTTACTTTTGTAATAACGCGTCTGCTGCTATATTAGCTAAATCTAGTTAATAGGTAAGCTTAAGGTTATAGTTAGCAATGTCGTTCGCCTAGTAGACCTGCCTAGCAGTAAGTTCCTGCTTAGTAGCAAAATACTCTAAGGCTTAGTAGTTAGTTAGTACCGTAAAAGGCTCTAGATCTTGTAAGCTAATTAGCTAGCTTCTCTACTTCTATACGCTAAGGATAACTACTAGCATTTCTTTGTTATAAATGCTGTAGTTTATCTAGATAGTGTTTATTATCTTGCTAAAGAAAGCTACTAGTCTCTAGATACTGTCTTCTTAAAGTTGTAAAAGAACTCTAGCAACTACGCTATCTAATGCGTCTGTTTCTACTCTCGTGTAGTAATAGGGGGAGTAATAAGCTAGTATAGTGTTAGATAGCATAAGATTCTTAACCTGCTAAAATGCCGCGAGCTTAATTTCTCTAAAGGCATGCCATGCTCCCTGTTTTAGTAGCTTGGTAAGAAGGCGGACGATCTAGCCGTAATCCTTTAAGAAGGCTTAGTAGAAATTGTAGAAACCTAGAAACAATTAAAGGCTCTTAAGAGTTGTAGGTACGGGCTAATTCTAGACAGTAGTAACCTTCTTAGAGTTCTTCTAGATTCTATTAGTGCTTACGATTAATCCTAGAAACTTAGTGCTTTTAACGGTAAATTTAGATTTCTTAATATCTACTTGCAACCTAGCTTTATACAATTAATTAAGTACCTAGGCAACATAGGCTTTATACTTAAGCGGATTCTCTAAGTAAATAAGAATATTGTTAATATATGCCGTACAGAAATTGTCTAGTAAGCTATACAACACCTTATTAATATATTGCTAAAAGGTAGCAGGGCTGTTGCAGAGGCTAAAGAGTAGAACTTAATACTTATAGTTGCTGTACTGCGTACGGAAAGACGTTAGGTCCTCTACTAACTTATTAAGCTAGATCTAGTAGAAAGCTTACCTTACGTCTAACTTAGTAAAGACCTTAGCGCGCGACAGGCGTGTAAGCGTTTTCTAGATAAGAGGGATAGAATAGGCGTCTTTTTTTGTAATAGCGTTAAGCTTTTAATAGTTAACGCAGAACCTCTATTCTCTACCTAGCTTTTTAGTAAATAGAACTAGTAACGCGTACAACGCATTGCTATAGATAATAAAGCTGCGACGAAGGTAGTTCTCTAGGTAATCCTATACTAACTACAGGTGCTCTAGCAACATGCTGTAAAGGGGACTGTTTGTTAAGGTATTTTCTGCTATAAGCTTAATGTCGTAATCTACGCCTTCTCTATATAGCGGTAGGGTATTAGAATTCTTTTTTAAGAAATAGGCTACAGTTGCGCCAGCATATCCTAGAGATAGGAGCTTTTAGGTAACTAGTTAGCGGAGTTCCTTCTCTAGATTAGCAGCAGGGGTTTCCTTCCTATTAGTAATAAGCTAATTAACCTTATAGACACTAAGGTGCCTAATTATAGTGTCTTTTTAACGCGCGTTAATTATAAAGGCAGCTGCGCTAATTGTGTTAATGTTAAGCCTAGCCTTTAAGCATGTTTTCCGCGAAACAGGTAGCTTTTTTAGCTTGCAGGGCAACCCCGCAGGTAGGTTAAGATTCTTAAGCTGCCTGTCTATCTTACGCAGGTTTTCTTAAAGCTCCTAGCGTTGCAATCCCCTCTTCCCTTATTGTATTACTCTTAGCTTTTCTACCGCTAATATTAAGGCGTTACGGCGATTAGCATTAGCTTAGTAAGCTGCTTAAGCTTTAGCGTTAGATTAAGGGGATTGTGTAGGGACGAACGCGTCGCGTTTGTAATTAATTAATTAATTAGTGTCTAGCTATATTAGTGCGCGCTGCTTACAGTTAACCTAAACGTTAACTTCTTTAAGCAGCTTGCGACTAATTATCGTATTATAGCGGCTAGTGTTGCAACACACAAAGTAGGTGCGTATTTAGTAGCTTTCTAGCACTAAATTAGCTTTAAAGTATTTATCTACCTAGCTGTTAGGTCGTCTATCGTATCTAGCAAGAGAAATTAGTTCTATACGCGATAGCTTAACGTAGAGGTTTTTCCTAAGAGTTTAAAGGTGCTTTAGGTGCACTAAGACGTAGCTGCCCGCTCCTGTATTAATTAAGCCTCTAAGCTTAATTGCAAGGCCGTTTATAGAGATTTAGCAGGGCAGAGTAAACGTAGAACTACTAAACAGCTTTTCGCGCAGGTTAATTACTCTAGTAGGTAGCTCTAGAGAGAAGACTTCTTCTAGAGCTAGGCTTTTTCTAAATTGTTAGATTTACATCCTAACGTGTTATTCTTAGGTGCTTACGGCTCTGCGGGCTCTACAGGCTCCTTCTCTAGATTAACGTTCTTAATAGCTTTCTGCGCGGCAGGGGCTCTAGAGTAATTATAGCTTAGGTGGCTAGGTTAGTAGCATTAAAAACAGGTAACTAGCTTCTAGATTACTAAGGCTTTGTTAGGTGCTAGAAAACCTAGAAGAGCTAGAGGCGCGCGTTATAGCATTAACGCAATCGCGTTACGCTTTTTAGCCTTTCTAGCGGCAACGCGTGCTTCTTCTAGGGCAAGCTCTTAAGTAAGGTCTTAAGTAAGGTCTATATAGTAATTGTAGTTATTAACGCATTAACGTTAGTATATCCCTAACTACGTGCGCATAGTCTCTAGTAGCTTCTTATAAAATTTCTCTACCTATTAATCTACTAGAAGCTAACGCTCCTGTACAAGGCGGAAGAAATTATTCTAGAAACAGGCGAAATTAGTAGCGCTTTAGCAATAAAGCTTCTAGAAATTACGGCGAGCGTTTAGCCTCTTATGTAGGTCTCTATAGCTTCTCTCTAGCTAATTAAGAATGTAATTACAGGAAACTGCTGCGCTACTGTTCTTAATTATTTGTAGTATTGCTAATAGAGTCTAGTGCGCGTCTCCTTTAGTTTGCGTACAGATATAGGTAACAACAGTTTTCTTAGTATTCTCTAGCGTATCTCTAGTATACTAATTCTAGTTTACTTAAAGTTTGTTCTATAAGCTGTCTCTCTACTACTTAAAGGTAACGCTCTTACTATCTAATAACAAGAGTAAATCTAGAAACTTAGCAGAGCGCGTTAATTAGCTCTCCTACGCTTACGACGCTAGAGGTATAGCTAGCTAGTATATAGAGAGGCAAGAACCTAGAATAGAATTCTCTAGCGGCAACGCGCTTAAATCGCGTATAATTAGTGTTGTAGAGAAACGCGTTGCGCGTTAAACTAGCACAGTAGGCTAGTTTCTAGAGCGGGTTAATTGCGCTTACAGTTACTAGATTTTAGCGTTCTTTTTAGCTAGAATAGTAGCCTGTGTTAGATTTTTCGCGTATACGTTATCTTTCTTAGTAAGAGCGTTAGCGGCGATCTAGTAATACATGTAGATTTGTTATTTATGTACCTATTATATATATAATTAGCTAACTAATTTGTTAATAATTTTAGCTAGCGTTTCTAGAAAGAGCTCTTAAAGCTCTTTAGCGGAGGTAGAGAGTGTAAACAAACCTAAGGCCGACGATAGCTCTAGTATTACTAAGCTCTAGCGGAGCCTTGCAAGCTTCTAGTTAAAGTTGTTGTTCTAATTCTTATTAGTTATCGCGTTGTATTGCTGAATAGAGTTTTTGTAATAGAAATATTAATTAGTATATTCTACTAGTAGGTTTACTGCCCTGGATTTAAGGACTGTTAGAGTAAAGAGGTATTGTAGAGCTAAGGTTCTGCCTCTAGATTAGCTTCGCGAGGGTTCTCCTATAGTGTTTAGATTTATTTAGCTTTTCGATCGAGAAAGAAGCAAAAAAAAGAGGGGAGGTATCTAGCTACTAGCGGAGTAGCAGGTTGTTAGTTCTACTAGCAGGGTAGAGAGATTGTTAGCTCTACTAGCAGAGCAGAGGATTGTCGATTTTTTGTAATTTTGTAAAGGGGGGGGGGAGAGTTTCCGCACGTAGGAGTTCTGTAGAAGTCCTCCTGTACACAGAGCTCTTAATAGCTCTCTTTAGCTTAGTGCTAGTATCTTTCTACTGCTAACTAGATCTGCTAGTAGTCTTATATAGTACTAAAGGGATAAGCAATTAGAGCTCTCGTAGCTGTAATCCTCTAGGTAAGCGACTAGGCTCTTGTAGCTCTAATTCTTAGTATTAGCTGTTAGTAAACGCTCCTTAATAAGGCTACTTAGTTTAGCTAGATATTGTGCCGCCGTCTCTAGCTAAAGGGGTATTAACCTTTAGATAATGTAAGGGCTAGGTCCGCGGTCTCTACTACTGTAAGCGCCTCTAGAACACCTAGCTAGGTAAGTTAGCTGTAGGCAGTACTGTCTCTACAAGCTATAAGGATAAGGGGTGCTAGCAGGGTAGGTTAGGTTAAATTTAGCTATCTAAAGGTAAGAAGCAGAAGAATGCTCTAAGAGCTCTCTATATACAGAGGTGCTAAGCGCTAAGGTGCTAGGCCAGGTCACGTAACAGAATTACGTAACCTAAGGTTATGTAACCTAAGGTAAATCCTAAACTAGACTATTACACTAGGTAGCTTTAGCATATTAGTAAATTCTAGCAAATTTTATAGTAATAGCTATAGACACTTATAAGGTATAGATAGATTACCTAGAATTACTATAGTTTAACTCTCTAGTAGAACTTAAATATATATAGAAGTATAGTTAGGTTTTAGTATTAGACTATAAGAAGAGAGGTTTAGAGTTATAGCGTATTTAGGTTATAAGCCTAAACCTCTATCTTATAGCTAACTAGAGTAGATAGAATTTATAGGTAACTCTATACTTATAGACGCTACTCTACTTCTTTTTCTACCTAGCTATACTAGTTAATCTAGGCTAGTTTTTATATAGATAAGTAGCTATTAAACTAAATCTAACTTACTTTTTATTTTTAAGTCTACTATTTCTTTATGTGTTCGCGGTTTACTTCCTTTAGAGTTAGGCTAATTAAATAGTTAGTAAAGAAGTAGATAGTACTTTGCTTTAGATATAATAGCTTCTTGCCTAGACTTCTCTTAGACTAGGTAATAATTATAGAATTAGTGTCTTACTCTCTATATATAGAGCGTAGCTTTACGTTTTAGTAGAATAATATTATAGAGAGTAAGGTAATAGAGAAGATTATTATAAGTAGAGAGAATAGGTAGCTATAAGTTTTATTAGCTTACTTTTAATATTATAGCCTAGTGTAACGCTATAGAAGAAAGACTAGAGTATAAGGCTATATAATAATCTCTTTATAGAGCTATACCTATCTATTCTATTCTTAGCCTTTTACTTATTTTTTTTT
>NW_022987237.1:0-5146 GCF_010094035.1 Trematosphaeria pertusa | reverse complement strand
TTCTCTTTAAGAAGGTTATAGGCTTATAGAGAAATAGAATAGTAGCTAGTTAAAGAGATAACTAGTATAGTATATTTATATAGAAAGTCTAGTTATATTTTTTTTATTATTATAATAGAGGTAGAAGATAGATAGAAATAAGCTATTTACTACGCTAGAAAGAAAAAGTAAATAAGTAAGGTAAAGGCTAGAGAAACTATTTTTCTACTAGCGCGTCTACGTTTTAACTCTAGAGAGAAGTAAAACCTTTCTTTATTATATCTACTATATTGTGTAAAGAGGTAATAGAGAGTTCTTACTTTTATTAGAATAGGCTAACTATACTTTAGAAACTATAAATACGTGTAAGTCTATTCTCTCTAGGTAATAATACTATTACTACTCTTCTTACTATACTTTTACTATTTCTTAAATATAACTCTAAATATAAAGCTATAGTCTATACTAATAACGCTTATAGCTATACTATACTACCTAGTACTATTAATAAGTACCTTTATATATACTATAAGAATATATCTAGAAAATAAAGAAGTTATATTATTAGCTCTATAAAAGCTATAGGTACTTAACTCTTCTTATAGAAGAAGTAATTTCTATTTCTATTATAACTAGTCTAGTTTATACCTAGATTACACGTTCTATAGTTATATCTTTAGTATAACTACTATAGTTATATTTTAGAGAAGAAATTAGTATAATTAAATATATTTTAATACCTTACTACTTATAGTATTAAGATATATACGTATAAAGAAAACTCTACTCTACTTACTTATAAGGCTACTACTACTATTCTTATAGAAAATATACGTTTTATAGCTATATAGCGCTTCTTTACTAGTAGTTCTAGACGCTCTACTAAGTATTTTAAGGTTCTAGAGTTCTTACTACTAGAGACTAACTAGAAACTAGCTAGCGCCTATAGTACTATTAATCTAGCGCTTTTTGTAGCTAACGTAGATATTATAGCTTTAGAGAAGAAGCTCTAAGTATCTAAGATAGTAAGGTAGAAGGTTCTTACTATAAGAGATATAGTTATACCTATACTTTATAACTACTAGCTATCTACGTAGATAACTAAGAGAGACTTCTAGTATACTCTTAAGAGAATACTATTTAAAGAAGTTACTCTTCTTACTATACTACCTAATTAGTAAAAAGAGCTAGAGGCCTATGTACTCTAGAACGCTATATAAAGTTTAGTTTATGTATACTAGCATATAGTTTGTTATACGTCTAACTAGACTTACCTCTAAGTTATAGCTAATTAGTATAGTATTATAGTAGCTAAACCTCTAGAGGTATATAATTAGCATAGTACTAAGTATACTAGTAGGCTCTAGAAGGTATTTATATTTGTATACTATGTATTAAAGAGTATAAAGACTCTCTATATATAGTCTCTAAATAAGTAGGTTTAGCGTTACTAGAGCTATATATAAGAGGTTCTTAGTAATATAGAGTCTAAAGATATAATAGAGCGTATATACATAGAACTACTTCTTCTTAAATAAGTATACTATTAGTACTAGATAGTACTACTTTATA
The DNA here is from genome assembly GCF_010094035.1 of Trematosphaeria pertusa. Taxonomy (NCBI): domain Eukaryota; kingdom Fungi; phylum Ascomycota; class Dothideomycetes; order Pleosporales; family Trematosphaeriaceae; genus Trematosphaeria; species Trematosphaeria pertusa. The sequence continues at coordinate 3,595 of NW_022987237.1, read as the reverse complement.
ACTAACCTAGCTAGAATAATTATAATATAGCTCTTTTTACCTCTTTTATAACACTTATAGTTACTACTAGTAGATTTATTAACGCTAGTACGTATACAATAGAACTATTTACCTTTAAGAAGATAGCTTAGTTCGCCTTTATATAGAAAGCCTACCTTTAGTTTAGAGCTAAGAAAGAGGCTAAGAAAGAGAGTTATAGGTTAGAGCAAGGCTATATAGCTATTCTAAGCCTAAACTCTACTCTACTAGTAGTACTACTACTAAAACTAGACGCTATAGTAGAAGTTAGTAACTAGATAAATACCTATCTATCTATAAGTAATCTAGCATTACCTTTTAGATAGCTTAGTAGTATAGAAAAGTTTATCTCTATCTTAGCTATAAAGAATTCTATAGAAGAATTTATTAGTTAGTATAGATAGACGCTTACTTACTATAATATTATAATTAGTATAAATAAGTTTTACTATCTTGTCTACTTCTTATATAACCTAGCTAGTGCATAGCTCTATAGTTTTTTATTTATAGATAAAGAGTTAAAGCTCTCTTTAGTTCTATAGAATAAGTTATAGAACTAGCTAAGCACGCGTATATAAGAATAGCATCTTTTTAATCTAGATAATAATACTTATCTTAGAGTAGGTATAGATTTTATACGCTTTTATATTATCTATCTTATATAGTACCTATAGAGCCTTTACTCTACCTAGAAGAAGATATAGAGCCTTACGTTAGCGTCTATAAGAGCGGCCTATTATAAGTAGGTGTAGAACTTTCTTACCTCTCTACTAGGCTTAATCTACCTATTCTATAGCTAGCTAGTATAAGGTATAGAGCTACTTAGCGTATATTATATAAATATATCTATAAATAAGTACTATAATCTATTCTTTATTAAAAGTCTTCTTACCTTAGTACCTTGCTACTATAAGTACTTCTAAAGAGATAATACGCTCTAGATTATCTATTACTTTATTCTAGAAGTAGTAGGTAACCTACTTACCTAGTACCTATAGTTAGTGCTTCTCTATACGTAAGAGCTCTAGGCGTAGACGCTAGTAAATACGTAAGAGAAGTATTACTTTTATACCTTTAGTAGCCTAATCTAGTCTAACTATAATAGAAATTAGTATACTAAGGCTAGTCTTCTTTACAACGTTTTTATCTAGAGTATAGAGGCGTACCTTAGTAAGTATATTAGTATTCTTCTACTACGCTATATAATTATTACTATTAGAAGAAAGATTCTAGGTAATAATTACTTTACTAAGAGTATTAATAAAGATAACATTCTTACTATACTAAACTAGATAGAAAGCAACGCGCTAGAATAGAAAACTAGATACTCTATCTAGATAGTAGAGACTAACTATATAAAAGATATTAATTATGTATTTAACGTCTTCTTCTATAAGGTAGATACGTAATACTATAAGAGCGTAAGGTATTACTAATTTAAGGTATAGAAAGAGTCTACTATAAAAGACTTTAACACTTCTATCTATATACTATAAAACTCTAGTAGCTAGCCTACTACCTATGTACTAGATAGTAGAGTTATCTTTACATTACTAGTACTATACTATACTAGACAGCGTTATAAGATTAACCTAGATATAGTACTTAAGAGTCTATTTAGTATATCTACTACCTTCTATAGGTATTAGCGTAAGGTACTTAAGAAAATAATATATAACTAGAGTTCTATTATCTATATAGCTAGTACTAAGAGTAGTAAGAGTATTACGTTTCTACTCTCTACTAGCTATCTAGAGTATTATTAGGTTATTCTAGTTATACCTCTAGTTACTCTTTATATTAATATACTATAATACTATTGTAATTTCTATATTTACTATAAGAAATAGAATTCTTTATACAACTCTAATAATACTAAGCTAGTTCTTATTATACCTAAATATATTAAATGTAAATTCTTTATAAAATATGCCTAGCGTATATATATAAGTAGCTGCCTAAAGCGTATTATTATAGATAAGTACTACTTTACCTTCTTACCTAGATTAGAGTACTAGCTCTATCTCTAGAATCTAGGTAATCTAGCCTACTTTAGTATACTAATAGTATTTCTAATAGCTACGTTACTACCTGTCTAGAAGCTAGCTATATAGAATACTCTTAGCATTAGTACTATTCTACGTTATATATACTAAAAGCTAACTACTAGAAAAAATATCTACTATAAGGTGTATTCTATAACCTTATTCTAGTAGCCTACTACTAATAATATAGCTTTATATATTTACTAGCTATATATATAGCTAGATAGCTATAAAAAGATAGTAGTCTTTATACTCTATATACATATTACTAAGAAGCTAGTAGAAGCGCTATTCTATCTATGTTTTTACAGAGAGCTTACTAAAGATAATAAGAATAAGATTATAGAGTAGTTCTTAGTACTTTCTTCTAGCCTTCTCTTAGCTACTAGTGCCTTTAGCTATAGAGTGTATAATAGAACTATCTATATATATCTATATATAGAGCTTCTAGATAGGCTTATATAGCTTAGTTAAGAGACTAGGTAAGTAGGCTAAAATAGAGAACTAGCTATAGCCTATATTCTAGTTACCTCTACTCTATTAAGCTATCTAGAAAAATAACTCTACTAGAAACAATAGGCTATAGTAGCGTTCTTATAGATAGAGGTAAAGAACTATAAATACTATTGCGTAGTATTAGATAGCTACCTAGATAGAAATATAAGCCGCGTTACTTACTAACTAGATAAAGCTACCTATAATATATACTATAGATATATAGTTAGAGTATAGTCTATCTATACTATAAATTTAATTTAGAATCTACTTACTCTCTACTAGGTAGACTACAAGTAGAAGTCTATAATAGTAAGTTAAGGGGTTCTACTACCTATACCTAATAAGAATAATACCTATCTAGTACTTAGAGATAAGCTATCTACTACTTTTCTACCTTACCTAGACGAGGCTGTGTTACTAAGAGAGTCTGTTTCTACACTAGTATAGGCTAACTCTCTTATTCTTAGCTCTAAGAAGATAAGAACTAACTCTATACTTTAAGTACCTATATTATTATAAGGCGGAATAGGTTCTACTCTATTAGCGTAGCTAGAAACGTAAAGCTAGACTCTCTAGGTTATATATAAGACGTCTTAGCCTATTTTAACGTAAGATATAGGCGAGTCTCTACCTAGTATAGTACTATAATCTTAGCTAACTATGCTAGGTATACCTATATAGTAGCTATCTATAAAACGTATATATTCTCTTACTACTAATAAGAAGATTATAGAGAAGAAGCTCTAATAGACGTAAGAGTAAGCTACTCTTATATGTAACTATTAGAATATAGTATAGACTAGTAGCACGCTTATAACTAAGCGTATACCTACTATAGTTTAGTTCTAGTTAACTTACTATAGTATCTATATAGTAGATTATATAGTATAGAGCTTTAGGTTAGGTTTTTTAGGTTAGGGTTAGGTTTAGGGTTTAGGTTTAGGGTTAGGGTTAGGGTTAGGGTTAGGGTTAGGGTTAGGGTTAGGGTTAGGGTTAGGGTTAGGGTTAGGGTTAGGGTTAGGGTTAGGGTTAGG
>NW_022987236.1:573550-579156 GCF_010094035.1 Trematosphaeria pertusa | reverse complement strand
CCTAACCCTAACCCTAACCCTAACCCTAACCCTAACCCTAACCCTAACCCTAACCCTAACCCTAACCCTAACCCTAACCCTAACCCTAACCCTAAAAACCTAAAAGGTCGCTCGCGTGCGCTAGAGAGAAAGGTAGAGTAGTTAGCAGTAATACGCACTCTAAGAATAGCCTGCTATAACAGCCTATAAACGGTAGCGTATTAGTTACTATAGAGGTAGTAGTCGTAGAGCTGCTTAGAGGCGTCTCTACTATTTTCGTGCAACTGTAGCGCTATTAACTATTCTTTAGGCCTCTAGCGGATAGCTTCTCTAGATCTCTCTTACTTTACTATAGTTCTAGTAGGTATTGTCGTAGCTATAGGTGCGAGTAGAAACTTCTCTTACCTAGAGCGCGCGTTTAGGTAGAAAATAGGCCTTCTAGGTAAGAGAGGCTAGGCTGTATATCTACAAGCAGGCCTACGCAACAAGTTAGAATAAATAGAGCTCTAGGTAAGGTAATTAGGGTTTTACTTACTATACAGACTAAATTACGGTAGTATTAGGGCGTATACGACTAGCGTGTAGAGAGACTAGGGCGATAGAAGCGCGTAGAAGCAAGAGAAGCGAGGGTAGTAGAAGAAAGAAAAAGAGAATAAGGTAAAAAGAAGAGAGAAGAGAATAGAAGGTAGTAGATAGAAAGAAATTTTCTAAATAAATAGTAGCGCTCTAACTATATAACGTAGACAGTAGAGTAGTATAGTAGTAGTAGAAGTAAAAGTAACGTTAGATTAAAGGCTAGCAAAGTAATAGTAAAGGCGAGAGCGTTTCTAAGAAAGAGATCTAGTAGAGAGCTATATAGGTAGTACTAGAATACTAGTAGAAACTCTATAAGAAACTCTTTTTATTCTATTACTCTAGAGGCGCTATATAACAACGCGCTTTATTTCTTTTCTCCCCCTTCTCTCTAGTTTCTGTCTTTCTTAGCGGCTTGCCTATTAACTATACATAAAAGCAGAACCTAAATTCTTACTATCTAGGGCTAAAGAGGTACTAGAATAGCTTTATTAGATATTAGTAGATTGTAGCATCTAACAAGTGTAACACTACGTAAGAGTTAGCTTATAGGTAGTAAGAGAATATCTAAGAGTAGTAGGTCTAGCAAGCCTTCTATACTTACTATTTAGCCTAAAACTTAAGCACGCGTTCTCTATACTACACATCTCTACACGCTATTATATACCTTAGAATTATATAGATCTACTAGCAGCTTATTAGTATCTACCTACGTTAGGTTGCCTGCGTGTAGTTACACTAATAGCTTTAGGTAAAGATACTTAACGCGCAAGCGCTAAATCGCGTTATTAAGCGCTTAGACGAGCTCTAGCTAGTTTAAGATATTCTACTACTTAGCTAACTAGGTATAGAACTCTTAGATTGTAATCTTACTCTTAAATAGCAAATTATAAAGCGCGTTAAACCTACTACTAAGCTATATATTAAGAATCTAATATATATGCTTAATAGCGCCTAGTATTACGTAGTATAGGTTCTTAAAGTTCTTTAGTAGGCGCGCTAGTAGCTTCTTTAGCATATAGATATATATAGTTACTTTTATATAGGCTTTCTTACTAGTGTACGCTTATAAGAGCAACAAGATAAGGTAGCTATTTTTAAGGTAGAAGTAGAGCGTTTATAGAGAGAGGGCGTATAGGTCTAGAGATAAGGTACTAAAGAGTAGAGTGTAATCTTACATGCTAAGTAGGTCGCTAGAGATACTAAGTAGAGTAGTCTTTACTTTAGTTTTATTATAGGCGTAGAGCGTAGCAGAGACAGCTTCTTAGGTTACAGCTAGCAGAAGGGGTAGAAGAATAGGTTTTAGCGCCTAGCTCTTTCTACGTTTATAGAATGTAGCTCTACGTAATAGACTTTATAGAGACGTCTTTCTATAAAGAGCTAATAGGTCTTATACACGTGCTCTCTTCTTATTACTAGAGGTATTATCTAGCTCTTCTAGGTGTTGCTACTCTAGCTTAGAAGACTAGTTAGAGTTAGATGCTTTATTATAGTTATTGTTAACTATTTTATTATATACTATACTCTCTACTTACTCTATACGTCTTTACTTACTAGTTACCTATTAACTACATAAGTTATAGTATTTCTATAGTACCTTAAGAATAGTTAGTATTCTCTTAATCTAGAATCTAGCGTATACTAGGTTAGTAGATAGTGTTTAAATAATATTCTACGTTAGGTCTATCTCTATTATTATACGCTATTACTGTGCTATTTAACTAGCCTTTACTCTACTTATATTAATACCTGTTAGAAAGCCTCTATAGATATATAATATTCGCATGTTATCTAGACTAAAGATAGAGAATATCTATTTTATTTATACTAGTTTAGACTAGGCGCTATAGTCTACTTACGTTGTAGCTAAGTTGTTTAGCAAGGCTTTTACAAGTGTTAAAGCTTTATTAAAGTTATAGTATAGAATAGCTTAGATGTATTACCCCGCTATAACGCGCAGCGTTCTTCTAAAATATTAAATAATCTTCTCTACTAGCCTAGGTAGGGCTTACTCTCTAATACTCTATTTAATCTCTTCTACCTTTATAGTGTAGGTTGCCTTCTAGGCCTAATTTAGTTATTTACTATCTAGTTTAAATAGAGGCGCTACTTAATTAACCTATAGTCTAGACGCCTAGCTAGAGTAGTGCTTTGTTAATTCTTTCTACTTAGCGCAGGTAACTTCTATAGTTAGTAGAGCAACGCTACCTCTCTCTACTAGTATCTAGGTAACGCTATTAAAGAATAGTACTTCTATTCTAGTAATTACCTTATTAGACAGCCCTACTATATAGATAAAAGTATTAGCTAGCCTATTACCTACTAGATAAGCCTAACGCAACTATAGTGTATCTATAATAGATAGGTTATATAACTAGATATATATCTACGCTAGAATTATTAGAAGGTATCTAATGTTAGAGTTAGCCGCCTAGTAGTCTACCGTGTAATTATAGATAGTCTAATAGGTAAATTACTATACTCTTACCTTATGCGTCTTAGCTTTAATAAGTACTATAGAGACTCTAATACTTCTATAAAGGCTATTATAACCTACGTCTAGATACGAGTATTTATATATATTAAGTATAGGCACGTAGAGTAACTATACTCTAAACTTAGTAGAAATCTATAGTATTCTCTATCTCTTAATAGAGTTTTATAGACTAAGCCTATAGCAACGCTAGAGCTATAGCTCGTCCTAAATAACTCGTGTAGAGAACTAGTTAGTAACTTAGCTATAGACCTAGCAGCGGCTATACTAGATAGATAGTATTTACTCTAGTGTAAAGCAGCCTAGAGAGAAGCGTAGTATCTATGCTAGTGCTATAGTAAAGATAGTATTTAGCTTCTACTCTACTACGAGAGTAATATTACCTATACTAGATATAGAGTTTATAGCCTACATAGCTACCTCTACCTCTAGTATCTACTAGTTATATTTAGCAAGCTAGAAGTTATTAACATATTTAGTAGATAGGCACTAGTAGCCTTAGTGCTCTAGCGTGTTAGGCGCTACTTCTAGCTCTAGAAGTAGCGTATAGCTAATAATTTCTAATAGGTTGCTAGGTAACACTAGAAGTAGTAGAAAGTTTATTCTAAGCTCTTACCTATTACTAAAGAAAGCTATATCTAAGTAATAGATAGAAGAGTAGATACGTATTTTATTATTCTACTAGTACTATAGAATATATCTATAGTTTAGCTTAGACGGCTACTACTCTACTAGCTAAAGCGTAGCCTATAGCTAAAGCTACTTCTAAGAGTAGGTAGAGACTTTAAATAAGAGATTCTAGAAAGGTAGGTATCTCTTAAGCTATAACGTAAACTACTCTTTAATAATATTATACTCTTTTACTTGCGCTAGACCTCTAGCGCGTAGAATATTTCTAGCCTTAGTAGATATATCTACACTCTCTACTCTTGTACTAGTCTAAGAGTAGATAGATATATTAATAGTAGGCTGCCTATTCTAGAATATAGAGCCTTAAAGCTAAGATACCTAGATATAGTTACACGTTATCTTACGTAGAATAGTAGTATAGCTATTTAGTTCTACTTGCTTAAAACTAAGGTTAAGCTAGAAGTCTAAGAGTAGAATATAGTTCTAATTCTAGTAGCGCTCTATTATAGCTATAAATACCTTCTAAACTATAGTAAACGTTTTCTACTTACTAAAGGTAGCTAGTTTTGTATTATACTTAGATAGAATAATTATAGACTAGTTAAACGCGTTACTAGAAAGATAGGTGTCTTATATATTACATGCAAGTAGAATTATATAGTTCTATAGGTTACTAAGTAGATCTAAGGCTACTAGAATCTAGACGTTAACCTAGCTACTAGTTAACTCTATATTAGTAGCTATAATCTTACTCTTTACGTTTATCTTAATACGTATTTCCTTCTATAAGTAGAGATAATAGTATCTTATGCTATAAGAGTAGACTACGTCTAATATAGAAAGAAGAATACATTCTATTTAGAGAGCTATAGTATAGTTGTTAAGGTGCTAGATAGAAGCCTAAACCTTCTATCTATTAGAGGTAGTGTATACTAACAGTATACTAGAGAAGAAGACGTAGTAGTTCTATTCTCTAGCTACGTAGAATAGCGTATTCTTATAGCGCGTAAGGTTTACGTAGTAGAAGAAAATATACTAATCTACCTAGACTATCTATGTAAAGAAGAAGTAGAAATAGATCTCTATATTATACCTATTATGCCTAAAGACGCGTAGATAGAAAGGTAAGAAGATAATACTATTAACGTTAAACTACTCTTAGATGTTAAAGAGTCTATACGCGTCTTAGTGCTTACGCTTAGAGGTATTAAAGCTAAGTAATAGAGGCTGCGGAGGCTTCTGTATAGCGTCTAGGTAGACTCTAGTTAGTAAAGCCTTCTAATTTAGATAGATAGACGTATTTCTATTATATAATTCTATTAGTTTTAGTAAGCTTAATAGCGCGTACCTATGTAAGGCAAGTGCTAGTACCTAGCCTAGACTTCTACAAAGAAGCTTAGTAATACGCTAGAGCGTAGACTCTTCTAGTTACTTAAGACGCTTTTATTCTTTGTTTCTGTAAGTATAATTGTGCCCTAGATAGTAGATAATCGCCTGTATAGCAGCTTCTTAGGCTAGTAATAGAGCGCTGTTAGCATTGTCTTTAACACTATAGTAAAGCGAATTTAGAGAAGAGAAGGGCTTAGCGCTAAGCGCTCTACTAGTATAGAAGTAGGTATAAGTATAGGTAGAAGTATTGCTAGAGGCAAAAACAGAGCCTAAAGTAGTTATAGAGGGGCTAGTCTTAAGGTTATAGCTTGCTAAAGAAGTAAATAGCTTCTAGAGTATACCTCTAGGTTCTAGTAGCGTAGTAAGAGCGCCTGTAGAGCTAACCTAGTTACTATGCTAGCTATACGGCTAGTTATAATCTAAAACGCTGTTAGACTACCTAGCTAGAAACTACCTAGCTAGCGATAAAAACCTAGTAGAGAGTAACGCAGGCTCTTCTAGCTCTTCTAGCTCTTCTAGCTCTTCTAGCTCTTCTAGCTCT
>NW_022987236.1:571031-573525 GCF_010094035.1 Trematosphaeria pertusa | reverse complement strand
AGCTACCTATACTATTAGTACTTGTATTACTATTAGCTCTTCTAGAGATACTATTCTAGTAGCTTCTAATAGTAATAGCTTATAAATGTACCTAGTAGCTACGTCTACTCTAGATAATTAGCAAGCTAATTAACGTTAACGTTACCTGCTCTATTAAAATTATTAGGCGCTAGGCCTTGCGCCTTATTAATGCCGCTTACGTTATTCTCTTCTTTAGTCTCTACTTTGCTCTTACTATCTATACTATAGCTAGCTTCTGTAGTAGCTCTAGGTATATACTTCTACTAAATACTTTATACTACTATTCTATTTCTATCTTCTTTACTATATTATTTCTTAATCTTAATAGATCTGCTACGCTATATTTAGTTATTGTGCGCTTTTTACGCTATCTATAGTATAGTAACGTTAGGCTTAGAAGACGCTATTTAGAATTCTAGTTAGGTTTTAAGTACATCTACTTAGAGGTTAGCAAGAAGACCTATAGTAGAGGTAGTCTTTTTTTCTAAGAAAAGTAGTCTAGAAGCTAACGTTTACACTCTTAGCTTACGTACACGCTACTAATACTAACGCCTCTCTTCTCTTCTCTTCGCGTTATTACGCTCGCCTTCTTTAAACGCTTACCTTACTCTGCGCTAACTTAGCCTTCTTTCTTTAAGCGTCTATATTGTATTTCTAAGGGCGACTAGGTTAGTAAGGCTCTTAGAGTAGTATCTTAATAACTTACTACTATAATACTAGCGCTAAGGTAACGCTTTTACGCGTAGTGTAGATAAGGCTAGAAAGTAGAGCTTATATAGAATAGGCATAGAAAAGCTACTATAAAGAAAGAGTAAGAAGAAGAAAGATGTACTACTATAGTAGTTACTAGGCGCAAGATAATAGTTATAGTAGTAGTAGAATATTAGAGAAAAATAGCTACGCCGCTACTACTAGTAGTAGTAAGTAGTAGAATATTAGAAAAAATAGCTACGCGTAGTAGCTAATAGTAGAATATTAGAAAAAAATAGCTACGCTACTACTACTAGTAATTCTACTACTTAAATTGCTAGTAGTAGTAGCGTAGCTATTTTTTTCTAATATTCTACTACTAGCTACTGCTAGCAGCGCGCGTAGCTATTTTTTTCTAATATTCTACTACTAGCTACTACTAGTAGCGCGCGTAGCTATTTTTTTCTAATATTCTACTACTAGCTACTACTAGTAATAGTAGCGTAGCTATTTTTCTCTAATATTCTACTAGAGTAGCTACGCGCGGTAGCTAGTAGCAGAATATTAGAAAAAAACTCTAATAAAGTATAGCGCTATTTGCTAGCCTAGAGAGGGTATTAGAAAAAACTTAATTTAGGTATAGTGCGCCTTACTTAATCTTGCTTATCTAATATCTACAACATTAAACTACTACCTAGACCTAACTCTAAGCTACTAATACTTAATTTACTACTAAAGCTTAAGTAGCTTACTAAGCTAATACTAATTACTATAACGCCTTAATATTAGTAGTAGAAAAGCTAAGAGCTATATACTAAGAGAAGAGAGAATTATAACACTAGAAGCTTTAAGAAAACCTACGTAAGATAGATAGACAGCTTAAGAATCTTAACCTACCTGCTAGGTTACCTTGTAAGCTAAAAAAGCTACCTATTTTATAGAAAACATACTTAAAGGCTAGACTTAACGTTAACATAATTAGCGTAGCTATCTTTATAATTAACGCGCGTTAAAAGAATACTATAATTAGGCACCTTAGTGTCTATAAGGTTAATTAGCTTATTACTAATAGAAAGAAAACCCCTACTACTAATCTAGAGAAGGAACTCTACTAACTAGTTACCTAAAAGCTTCTATCTCTAGAATATGCTAGCGTAACTATAGTCTATTTCTTAAAAAAGAATTCTAATACTCTACTACTATATAGAGAAGGCGTAGATTACAACATTAAGCTTATAGTAGAAAATATCTTAATAAATAGTCCTCTTTATAGTATATTACTAGAGTACCTATAGTTAGTATAGAATTACCTAGAGAACTACCTTTATTACGGCTTTATTATTTATAGCAATACGTTATACGCATTACTAGTTCTATTTACTAAAAAGCTAGGTAGAGAATAGAGGTTCTATGTTAACTATTAAAAGCTTAACGCTATTACAAAAAAAGACGTCTATTCTATCTCTCTTATCTAGAAAACACTTACACGTCTATTGCGCGCTAAGATCTTTACTAAGTTAGACGTAAGGTAAGCTTTCTACTAGATCTAGCTTAATAAGTTAGTAAAGAATCTAATATCTTTTTATATGTAGTATAGTAACTATAAGTATTAAGTTCTACTCTTTAGCCTCTATAATAGCTCTACTACCTTTTAGTAATATATTAATAAGGTGCTATATAGCTTACTAGATAATTTCTATATAGTATATATTAATAATATTCTTATTTACTTAGAGAATTCGCTTAAGTATAAAGCCTATATTATCTAGATACTTAATTAATT